>NC_092508.1:91120211-91423242 GCF_047511675.1 Marmota flaviventris
CTCAAAGTCAATAAACGCCAACTGAAAACTTAAAGAGAGACAACGAAGAAAAGAGAGAAAAATATATACAAATACACATACACATATACTTATGGCTAGATATACTAGATTGGAACATATGACATTGTCATTTTATAGAACAAATGAAAGCAAACATAAGGTCAATAATGACCTAAGATATTATTAGAATTTCTGAAAGATAAAAAAAAGCAATAAAAGCATAGGACGTGTGTGTGTGTGTGTGTGTGTGTGTGTGTGTGTAAATTATTATATAAACAACATCAGATGATTTTATAGAAATAAAGGATATAATTCTATTGATTACAAGATGCTCTGAAAAATGCATCCAGCAATATATATTGTTACAAAATGTTGTAACATAAGGAATAAGAAAAAGATGCTAAAATGTTCTAGATGAAAAAGAATTGGGTCATACACACAAAGAATATACAGTGATGGTCTGGGTCTGTAGCTCAATGGTAGAGCGCCTGCCTCGCACATGTGGGGCACTGGGTTCAATCCTCAGCGCGACATAAAAATAAAGATATCGTGTCCAACTGCAACTAAACAAAATTTTTAAAAAAAGAATATACAGTGATGCTGATCATCTCATTGACAACATTGGAAGTTAGAAAACAATAAGAAATGTTCTCATAATTTTGAGTAAAAATAATTTTCAACCGACAGTTCTCCCCCAGGCAAACTTACTGAAATAAAGTGATTTCATATGTGAAATAAAAATATTCACACTTCTTCCCATGTACATGTCTCAGAAATATACTGAGGGAGGTGACTTAACAAAATAAAGGCAAAAATAGAAAGCATAGAAAATAGAGTACTGATCCAGGAAAGAAAAAAAAGGAAATTCCTAAAACAAGAGCAGTAGGAATTGTAGCTTTGCAGCTGCCTGGAGAGCAAGTGTTCAAGTTGTAGCAGAGGGATGTAAAGTTCCAAGAAAAGTATCTCACTTATAAAATAGAAATGATAGATTATCCAGTACATTTTACCATTTGCAAAAATAGTGTTGAAAGCCTGCTGCTGGATGGTGAGAAATAATTTTTTGGTCTACATGAGAAAAAACAAATGGAAAAAGTGAAGCAACAGTTAAAATGCTATAACAAATAAATGTCATTCTTACCATTTGACTCAGCAATGAAAAATATTGCATTGGAAAAATATGTAAATCATGAATGGTAATATAACTACAAATGTTACATTTAATTGAAACTAGTTAGAAAACAATGAATGCAAATAATTGTGTAAGAGAGCTTTATTAGTCAGTTTTTCATTGCTGTGACAAAATGTCTAAGAAAAACAGCTTAGGGGAAAAAAGATACTTTTTTTTTTTTTCAGTTTCAGAAGTTTCAGTTCATGATTAGCTGCCTCCATTGTATCTGGGGCTGTGATAAAGCAAAACATCCTGGTGGACCACGTGGCAGAGCAAAGCTTACCTCATTGTAGTCGGGAAGCAGAGAGAGGGGTGGGGTAAGGGGCTGGGGATAATATATACAACCTAAAGATCCACTCTCTTAAATTATGTCCTGCCTCCTGCCATTCCCACCACCTCCCAATAATACCATTAAATTATGAATTCATCAAGGGATTCATCTATTGATGAGAGCAGAGCCCTCATGATCCAATTTCTTTCCCAAGGCCTCACCTCAGTATTGGGAACCAAGTCTTCAATTCATGAACCTTTGGGGAACATTTGAGATCCAAATCATAGTAGCAGCTAAATTCTTAGCTATCAGGTAAGAAAAAAGGAAATATTTAATAAATAGATGCCAATATCAAAAATGGTAATATTTTGTGGATCTAATATCTAATAGTAACCTAATTTTTAATAGCGAAATGTCCATGGTTGAATAAACAAAGAGTGATATATTCTTAAAATGGAATAATGACCAACCATAAAAAGGGCTACTGTGGATTCCAGTTTAACATGGATGAATATAAAAATGATTACACTGAGTGAAAAAAACTAGGTTAAACAAACATACATTTTATATGATTCCATTTATAAAAATCTCTAGAAAGATCAAATTAATCTGTAGTGACAAAAAGCAGACCCATGGTTGCTTGGAATTGAAAATGAGGGTGGTGTGGGTGGAGGGCTAGGTGGATTAAAAAGAGGCATAAGAAACCATTTGGGATGACAGAAATATTCATTATCTTGATTATAAGGATTGTTTCATGTTTAGGTGTGTGTTTATATAAATATACAGTGTATTTATGTCAAAATTCACCAAATTGTAAACTTTAAATATGTATGGTTTATTATGAGTAATTATATTTTAATAAAGCTCAAAAGTAAAAAGAATCTAGATTGACAAAATAAGAAACTTCAATTAAAAAATAAATTTTGTCAGAAACATAAACAGCAGACAGCACATCTAAGGAACAGAAAATGGCAGCCTCTGGGGAGTAGGACTTGGGCAGAGGCAGATACTGCTAGTCTTTATGCAAGTCTCAGAAACAATTTGCCCTTTTAAATTGTATGCATGCATTACTTTCATGAAATTTAGTAAAATTTTAGGTCCATTCTGAAAGATATGTGAACCTATGTACTTACATGTACTGATGTTTTCACCAAAGTAGGCGAGCGTGTTTGTCTAAGAGTTGAACTGCTGTGTTGGGCACTTGTTGCTCAGTAAACAATTACTAAATCGATAAAGAGGGCTTTGAGTCAACTGAAAGTAGAAGTCTGTGAGGAAAAGTCTTCATTTACCTGCGAAGATTGTTTTCTGCTTATAATCCTTTGTCCCTTATTTCCCTACAAAGCTAAGAATGCTATAATTGGCAGATTCCAAGGAATAGTGGTTTGGGAGAATTGGGCAAATACAATGAATACAACGTCAAAGGTCTATTTTTCCAAGTCTCAAACCAGCTTTTCAAATTTTGGAAGCTTTTGTGTTTGAATTTCCAGTGGTCAGTAACTGGAGGTTTGGGGTCTTCCTTCAGTGAAAGGATTTCCTTCAAAATGCATGATGATGTGGTATATATACATACATATCATATAATTATGTGATATGTCTCTCTCTCTCTCTCTCTCTCTCTCTCTCTCTCTCTATATATATATATATATATATATATATATATATATATATATCTCACATAATTGCATGACATTAGTTAGAGCATAGGTAACAGTTTAAGGGGAAATATCTTGCATTAATAATAAATATTAATTTAAATGAGTTAATATAAGAACAACATTCTACACCAAGGTCTGATGTACAACAGGGCAGTGGTTGGTCTTAAGCATGTAAGCAAGCCAAGCACAGATATTGTTGGTTCAGGTAATGCTCCTTTCGCCCTGATCGTCTAACTTGGTGCCATAGCTTTCTGGTATTGTTATGACTATAAACTGAGTCAAAACACATTGGTATTTTTCTTTATAAGAAAACATGTACAGGGACATAAGGATTAGAAAAATCTTTATAAACAATGAAAAAAGTAAATTATGATTAATTATAATTTGGCTTGATATTTGTGCCATGAAATCTAGTAGCAACTATTTGGAATAATACACTTCAAAGTAACTTTAAAATAATTTTAAAACTTGGTCATGGTCTTGACTACTACAGCATTCTCTCTGAGTATGACTTTTTTCCATATTTTTTAACTGGTGCATTATAATCACACATATTGATGGGATTTGTTGTTACATATTCATGCATGCACATAATACAGCGATACAATTTGGCCAATATCACCCCAGCACTCTGCCCTCCCACCCTCCCTGCTTCCCACCCATAGTCCCTTTCCTCCACGGATCAGATCTCCCTTTGATTTTTAGGAGATCCACTCCCACTTTTGTTTCTGAGTCTGGCTACCTGTTCAAAAATTGGCAATGAAAAACTATTACTCATTAATTTTAAGTTACAGTTATTTTTCTAATTAGATTTACATGCAGCCAACACTTATTTTGCAATACTCCTGTTTTCTGTGTGTGGTTGAAACAGAATTAACTTTCATTTCATTGGTTTTGAAAAATAAATCTAAGGATGTTTTTAAAGCCACTGTGACAGTGGACATTTTGAAATTAAACCAGTGAAATCATAGAGAGCACAAGTGAGCATATTTATGAGCATGTAATAAGAACTCAATTCCCACACAAAATTGCCCAAACAAGAAAAATCACAAGTACCCTTGCAGAAACACTATGTGTGAGAAATGTTAATCATATTGTGAAATAAAGAGTATGAACTCTGAGATCAGAAGTGTTTGATTAGAGTAGAAACCCTGCTACTGGCTGGGAGACAGCATAGGCTGAGACAAACCTCTGGATGCACAGCTGTAGCTAGAGATCAAATAAGATGATGTAAAAAAGTGCCATACTTTCCAAAGTGTGATACAGATGTAATGCATTATTTTTTTCTTTTCTTCTCTCTCTTTACTTTTTTTTTTTTGTGTGTGTGTGTATATGTGTGTTTGTGGTAAAACGGAAACAAATGTTCAATTTTAGTATCATCCTGAAAACTTTCTAAACCATGCAGGTGTAATAGGTGTTGTCATTGGAGCTTATATTAATTTCTATGGAAAAACAAAATTTGTTTACTGTCATTGAATACTTTTTTATAACAATATTTTGAATAAAACCCAATCTGATTAGATTTCACAAATATTTGTAGAAAGATTCATTACTTTAGGTGAAGTGATTTTGGGATTTTTATCTTCACTCTTGCAGTTTGGAAGTGACAGGTTTTAAGGGTGGTGAGATTAACTTGAAAGACCCAAGGATACACAGAAGATGTGTCACACACACATATTAGATATTTCCTCCCTTATATAAGCATCAATTCGTACTTCTATGAATTTTAAGAATCTCATCATAAATACTGCTGAATGAACCACTATTACTCCCTTTATCTACAGGGGATTAAAGACTGAGAAATGTTTAAAATATCCAAAAAAAAATAGTTTGGAATTACCACTGTCATATTTTTCTTGATGACCTCAGTGTATATGCTTTAAAATCACCACAATTACAAACATTCATGTAAAATTTTGGAATGAATAAAGTAATCCCATTTGCATGATCTCATTTGAAACTTAGACAACCCAGTACGGCAGGTTTTACCTCAATGCTGATTGTACTTGCCTATAACACATATCAGATGAAGAACCAGTAATGATGGCCAGACCCTTAGGCAGAAAGGCCTGGGCCTGTAGTCACTGCACTAGGATTGCTTATCTGTATAATAATATTATGCATGTGCCTATCTAGCCCAGCTCTGGCTCAGAGAAACAACATGCCAACAAGCCTAGCTCTCATATCTAATAGACTAATACATCACTTGGGTTCATTGCCCCCAGATGAGTTTACAGTCCCTTACAAACCTATAGTATTGTACCCTGCCTTACACAGGGTGTCATCTAGAGAACATGTGTAGCAAGTCTATACATATAAGTAGAAAAGTTGGTTTTCATTGACTATTAAGTCAGTAAGTTTGGGCTTCAGGTTTCTCATTGAGAAAATGACTTAATAATAACCAACTTTATTATGTCATAAATGTACATGTAATGATAGGAACATTCTACCAACAGGTGAATATCTTAATAAGTTCACTGTAGAACCCCTGCCTCCTGAGTCCAATCTGGTCTGCGCCTTTGGCTGATGTTGTTTGTCTTAATATCATTTCTAAGCACTACAGTCCCCAACAAACATGGTTTCTTTCCAATAGTCATGTGACTACCATCTCATCCCCAAGCATAGCTCTGACTCTGTTTTAGGTTCAAAGGTACATTATTTCAGGTGTAAAAGAACTTCATCTCTCTAGGCCTTTCACTGGAAAGGTAAGGGGTAAAGCTTAAGTAAAGTTGTCCTTAAATCAGCAAGAAAACAAGCAAAAGAATATACTCTTTCTCAGTTTTCCAGGGAACTAATGATACCAGAACACTCACAGACAAAACTCATAATCATTATAATATGTATTCATGTTAAATGAGTATATGAATGCTATGAGTTGGTTTTCTCCTGAAGGGCCATCACCATAGCTGCCAGCAATGTTCTAGATGATCTCCAAATTCTTTTCATCTCTGACATTCTAGGATTCTTTGCCAGGTCCTGGGAATACCAATGGAAGGAGCTGGCCAATCTAGGACAGTTGAAATAGTACAACCAAATTAAAGAAAGAGATAAATATTATCTAGTCTTTCAAGTCAATGTATTCAGCTAACAAAGCCAAAGCTGTGTAAGGATGATGGAATCTCTCCTGGCCAAAAACCCCCACTAGGTACATTCAGGAGATCAGGAATATGAGCGCTGCTAACAATTCTAAGTTAGCTATAAGCATTACTCTCCATCATCACTACTTATATAATTATCAAATGAATATGTCTATCAGGAATGGATTGAGTCTAACTCCAGATTGCTTCCTATGGAGATCTTGGGAGTCACATATATAATATTTGAAAGGATTCTTTCCATACTCTCTGTGAAATAAAGAACGTTTTTTCGGCGAAACAGATGCAAAGACACTGGGAAGTCAGAAAAAAAAATGTTTCTTGCATTACAAGAGATATGTATTTTCTTCTATTACCTTTTGTTGATATTATTTTCATCAATAAAGGTCTTCATCTGGTTTTCAATGATACAAAGAAAATCTTTTTTATATCATAGTATGAAAAACCTTGATGTAGTTTCTCTGGCTTTGAATTATAATGGATGTCATCAGCAAAGTAAGTTGTTATAATTTACTTCTGACATTAAGATGTTGCTTTAGGGCATATTGTTGCAAATGTATCCTATTCGCTTTCTTGCCTTCTAAATGCCCTTCATGTTTCAGTAAAACAATCCAATCAAAACTAAAGACCAAAAACACTGTAAAACAAATCAAGCATACAAACGGTTCCTAAGCATTCCTGTTACATTTTAGCCCTTTAGCCAGAGGCTCTTAAATTTCTTAAGCTGTATATAGGAGTTTAACTTAGCAAACTGGCCACAGAAAATGTCACCCTAAATATTGTTTTCAGTCAGGTTCTAAAAGATTACAAGAAAAAAACCACCAGGAGGATACTAGAATTAGTTGGAACATAGGAAACCAGCCAGGGAACAGGTAAAAAGATCATGTCCAAGGAGACTTGACCTTGATCCTACCCCTTGTGCCAGTTTGATGTAAGATCCTTGTGATCAGGACCTTCATGGGAATCAGGAACCAGAGTACCTGATCTTCCCCACTGAGGTGTTACCACTAAGTCAGAAGGGTTTGGTTTGTTTGTGGTTGCTGGCAAAAGAATTAATTCAAAGCTGTTAAGAAGACATCCACCTGGAGAGGAATAAGGAATAGGAATTTTATTGTTGATGGTAATTATGATAAATTAAATTGCGGTGGCAGGATGTTAATTCACAGTAGAAGAGGATTGCCAGATGTTCACTGCAAAAAAAAAAAAAAAAAAAAATCAGGCTACCAACCAGGGGGGAAGTGGAGACAAAATTGTTTCTGCAATGATGTCTTTCTCCCAGGATCTGAGGGAGATTTTAATGTTATTAAGTAGAATAATTTAATATTATTCTTAAGTACCCTACTTTCAGGCAAATAGTTTAGACAGAGAGTATAGGTTTCCATGTCATTAACAATGCATGAACTAACCTCAGAGTCTGGGTCCTTTAAAAGTGATATCTTCCCCAGCTTTTGATTATTCTGTATATAATACAGTACCTATCAAGCACATACTTAGTATGAAATACAGAACTGTACTAAGTACTGGAGATACACCACTGAATGAAGTGGACATGGCCCCTGGCCTCAAATAGCTAATATTCTCCCTGTGGTAGACAGATAATATTTGAATAAACAGGTAAACAGCATACTTTCTGACAAATATCATGAAAAACATTCACAAGGTACTATCTTTCAGCATGGCTGAACCGAATGATGCTGCTTTATACCACCAGAAAGACTTTTCTAGGAAGTGATAGATGAGCTGAGATGCAAGCAGCCAAAGAAATTTGTTCAGAGCAGGTTCAAAGTGGTTCAGAACATGCTCAAAGGCATAAGGAGGAGATAACTTTGGCTTCTTTGAGTAGAAAAAATAAATAGTTTACAGTAGCTGAAGCCCAGAGTACAAAAGGAAAAGAACATGTGAGGTGTAGGGGGCAGGGGCAGACAATGTAGAGGCTTGTAGCTGTGAGAAGACGTATGGATTTTGGTTTGAATGAAATGGTACATTGTTGAAGATTTTGAGTGTAACAGCATTACTCACATACATTTTTATAAGGTCACTGTAGCTAAACTTGGAAGACTAAATAGGGAAGCAAAAGTGGAAGAAGCAAACAGCTATCAACTGGATATTTACATCCCTTTGTGGAAGGATCATCCTTATAAACCGTATCATTTTTGTGGTACAAAGTTTATCACCCTGTTTGGGCCCCAGAAAACCATAGGGAGCCCCAGTTGAGAGATTACCCTATAGAATGAAAAATTTGTACTCTTTAAAATAATCAAGTCATCAAAAGTAGGGAAAAGCTGAAGCACACCGCTCTAGATCAAAGGAGACTCACGGAACATCAAAACTAAACGCAAAACATGATCCTGGATGGCATCCTAGACCAGAAAGAGAAAAGAGATCTAATAAGTAGGAGAGTTGAAAAAATATGACTGGAGATTTGGGGTATGGCTTGGTGTGACACATCAGTGTAGACTCACTATTTTGGATAACCACAGGTGGTAGTTATGTTGGAGACAGTCCTTGTTTTTGAAAAATATATACTGGGGTATTTAAGAAGAAAAGGATATCATATCAGCAAGTTGCCCATAAGTTGTTCAGAAAAAATCACAATGAGTGTGGGATGGATATGTATATATATATATATATATATATATATATATATATATATATATATATATATGGGATGGATATTCATATATATATATATATATGAAAGACAGCTAGAGCAAATGTGGTAAAGTCTAAATAGTCAGGGGTTAGGTAAAGATATTTGGGATTTCTTAGTACTCTTCTTGCAAATATTCTATTAATTTAAAATTGCTTCAAAATAAATTGTAATAAAAAAGTGAATGGGAAATAAAAAATGGAAAAAGAAAGAGACAATAAATATTGACAGTGACTTTTCTATGAATTGGGGGCTGAGAATTAGGGTGGGACTAGTAGGAATATTTAATGTCAGGGAAGAATTTTTAAAAGATGGTTGATTGAACTTGTTTTTATGGTAATGAAAGTGATACAAGCAATTGATAGGGACACAGTAATTTCAGGAGCAAATCTCTGGAAATTATCATAGTCATGATGCCCATATGACAAAGTATATGGACTTTCTTTGAGAGAAGAAGATATATTTGCTCTTTAAAACAGAAAGGAAGAAATGAAAAGTTTCAGATTCTACTAACTTTTACTAAATATAAAATACTTAAAAGCAAAAATGTCACCAGCCTGATGACTAGGAATTAATTTTGAAAATGCAAAAATGAAGTATAATTAATTTTAAAAATAAAAACATATCTATTCATATTTAAAACTTTTATTGGAGTATGCTAAAATGTTGTACAAATCTCTTTCAGGAACTTGAAATAATTTCTGAAATTTGGAGAATTTCTGCAGGATCCAAGTAGGAATCAAAGCAAATAGAATGATTTGGACCCTAAAATTGGTCCTATGCACTCCCTATCAATGAGATAAGTTAAGGATTTTACCATCAAAAAATGGAAGCCAAAAGATTACAGGAGGAAGCAAACCTGTCTCAATTCTGGGAAATTTGTGATCCAGCCTGGTCAAGTTACCAAAAACTTGCTGACTTTTGCTGCTGGCTCCACATTGGATTTTTTAGAAAGTTGAAAACTAATTTTAATTTGGAGCCAAAAATTCCTTGATTTGACTGGCAATGTTGAGTGATTAATAGAAAAAAAAATCAATTAGGAAACTTATTTCAGTGTCTCTTACACCAAATTTTTCAGTTTTTATTGAATTTTGTAAATACCTTATAAATTTAGCACTTTTAAAACCTAGCACATAGACATTACTTATTATTTTCTTGTATTCATCAAAACAGAGACTTTTATGTACATAAAAGGGAGGGGGCATGGAGTTATTAATAATTCAGACAATTATTCCTCCAAAGAACTGGTGAATTTGCTAATGTTCCTTCCCTACTTTTATTCATAAAGCTTTCTGCACTTATGTTTTTACTTAAATATACATAATTCTTAACTGTTTTAGAAAAATTCCATTTCTAGACTACCAAAAAATGAAATTATTATTGTCTGTTTGAAGTTTTTATGCAGTGCCGCCTTCACTGGACTTGTGAATCATACAGTGGTGGTATCAGTGGGCTCTGGCTTAAAGCCCAGTTCTAGGATTTGCTACATTCTTGACCTTGGAAATGCACTTATCTTCTCTAACTTCAATATCCTGAAATATAAAATGAAGCTTGCAGATGCATTTAATGGGTGTGCTCCTTCTATAGCTCAACTTTCCCCTGGGGTTCCACTAAGTATTCTAACTCTGCTCCTGGGATTTCACTATGCAATTAGCTTAAATCACATGTATTAAGGTTATTGAGGCTTAATACTAGGATAGAAAGAAATCAAATCTTTAGAAAAGCAAGGATTCATTGGAATTATCTAACCACCCCATATTTACCTCTAGGGCTTTTCTAGTTATCATAAAGATACTCAGTAAATAGTTAAGGGCTGATCTTACGGCATGATTCTGAGTGAGGTGGTCCTTCCCTGTGGTGTTCACACCATTGGGACATTGTGTAGATTAAATGACAGCAGAAACTTGCAATGTTTAGAGAAGTTTCTGACAAAGAATGTTCTTGGGTAAATGTCATGTTACTATTATTGTTGATTGTTTACCAATCATAACTTTTACCTAAAAATCATGCTTTCTCTAAAAGTAAAACAAAGTACTTCATATGGACAATAGTGTTTGGAAGCTGGAAAAGATACAAAACATCAGAATTTGAATAAACTTTGTAAAGACAAAAGGACTCCAAGTTAGGAAAATGTCACTGGGCAATCCTAGAAACCTAGGTCTTCTGATTTCCTTTCTAGCCCTCTCTAGTATGTTTTTTAATATAGTTACTCCACCTTATTCCTCTACTGCTTCAATCCAGTCTTTAAGACGCCTCTGATTAACTCAGCTGATTTGGTGATAAGTCCATCCTGTTGCTTAGACCAGAACAGGCTGATTCCTAGTGGGATAGAGAGAGGGAGCATGGGAGGATTAGAGGAACTCTAGATAGGGCAGAGGGATTGGAGGGAAAGGGAGGGGGCATGGAATTATTAATGATGGTGGAATGTGATGATCATTATTATCCAAACTACAGGTATGAAGACATTAATCACTGTGAATATACTTTGTATACAACCAGAGATATGAAAAATTGTGCTTCTTCAGAGGAGGTTCTATGTAAACCAACATCTAAAAACTTAGTAAGAATTTTAAGGAGTATTGAAGTGAGAACACAGGTGTGTCTGCAGAAGCCGCAGGATTATTCTTTCACATTCACTTTTCTCTCTCATCCATGTTTATAACCATAAACATTGATTGAATTTCCATATTTATTCATTTATACTGGTAGATGGAAAGCAGAACTGATTTCATCATGTATTATTAAGAGGTCTCTCATACAAAATATGTCAATAGAGGAAACAAAGGGTGTCAGCTGAAGCCAGAAATTTAGGGTATTGCTTTTAGGCATTAGTTTCAGTTCTCTGATTTTTAGTTTACATTTCTCATAGAAGTTATGGCTCAAAAGTGACTCAAAGATGAACACACTTGTTTAAATGGGATGGTCAAATTATTTAGCATCATGAAGCATCAATTCATAGTTACCCATTCCTGTCCCATCTCTCCTGGAAAAGCCATGGAAGAGCTCCAAACTCAAGAAGGTAACATAGCATTTGACCACACACAGGTACAAAACTATTCTCTGTTGAGCTGTGCTAGGTGTCCTGAATTACTACCATGTATATAGGTCAGTGCTAGTCCTGAACTTAGCTACTGGGTAGGGATGAAACAGGACCATTCAAAAAAAACTGAACAATCTGTTTGAAAATAATTAGGAATTCTACTTGGAATGTTGGTACTCCAGAATAATGTCCCCATATCCTAGCCTCTTCTGGAAGAGTTAGGCAGAATTCTAAGATTGCTTGGGCTGTGCCATGATTAGTTTATATTAAATGTAACCATAGAAGATTTTGCTGATATAATTAAAGTCTGTAATCGGTTGATTCTTAATTACTGAAAATGGAGATTATTCAGGTGGCATTAACACAACCACTTGACCCATTTAAAGCTGGATCTAAAAGTCAGAGCCAAGATAAATCAGAGATTCCAAGTATAAAAGGGATTTCACATGTAGGATACTCTCCATTGCTGGAAGAGTAAGCATGTCAATAAGTAGGGATAACTTTTAGGAGCTGAAAGTGGCTCCCAACTGACAGTATATGGAGGAAATTCAACTGCAGTCTTACAACTGCAAGGAACAATTTCCTTATGTGTGTTATTTTTTAAATCAACCAGTCAAATACTAAAAATATTTCAAAACTAAGTTTTACGATAACATTAAGAGGATGGGGATTACTCTCAGTATTGGACAGTGACAGAGACAATGGAATTTAGTCCATTTGATAAATTAATTAATAGAGGTATAAGCATATTATTTAAAGATATGGAAGAAATAACCATGACAAAAAGCATGTTTTTGATAAATGCACATGATAATATAAGAAATTAACATTTGGGGAATCTTAGTATATATAATAATTAATTCTCAGCATTATCTTTGCAACTTTTCTATAAACTTCAAAATTATGTAAATAAAAAGTTAGCATTTATAAAAGCATTATCATCTTGAGAATGCAACTCGTGAAAAGACAGGTCCATATAATTTTCATTTTATGCTTTCCCTACTCTCTGTTTTCATTTTTTTCCCCTGTGTTCACAGATGGTGAAGATGATGATGATGATGATGACAGTAGGGATGACAGTGATAAGAAGTAAAATCTTTATAACAAAACTTTGTTCTTTTTCTAAACAGCTTCACTGAGGTCTAATTTACATTTGGTAAATTTTTCACTTATTGTAAATGTATATAATTCAATGATTTAGTCTAATATTGTTGAAGTTCATGTCCATGAGTGATTTTAATGTCATACTTCTTTAAAAATATACATTACATTTTGTAAGTAGTACCTTTTAAAATGTTTTAGTAAATAACATCATCACTGATATGGAACAGAAGAAGGGAGAAAGGACGGAAGGAAGGGAGGAGGGGTGGGTGGATCCTAGCTCTGCCTCATGTTTGAATGGGTTCTATATTGTAGAAACGAAGAGGAGCTCCAGGAATCTTTGGGACTGGATGCAGCAACATAATTCATTACAACTGGAGTAGTACAGTAGCTGGCTAGTGCTTTCAATGAGAGGGACTCTAGTTCACAAATGGAAGCTAGTAAGAGGCAGGCATAATGTCAGGACCCCAGGGGGACAAGAGCAGAGCTCCAGGCCCAGTCTGTGCACTGGCAAGCAGAACAAATATGCAGGAAAAGCAGAGTTATAATAATATCAGACAAACAAAGTTAGAACTAAGAGGAAAATGTCCAGTAATGGATTCCTACAACCCTTTGTGTTTTCTCTGATGCTGCGACAAATTACCACAAACTTAGTGATTTTAAACAAGGCAGATTTATTATTTTATAGTTTTGCAAGTCAGAAGTCTCACACAGGTCTCACTCAGTGAAAATGAAGGCGTGGGCAGCACTACATTCATTTCATTTCTGAAGCTCTAGGGAAGAATCCATTTTCTCATTTTTCCAGTATCCAGAGGCAACCCATTTTCTTTTGCTCATGACCTTTTCCATCTTCAAAGCTAACACCATTGGGGAAATACTTCTCATGTTACTATCTTTATGATTCTCCTCCTCCTCCTCCTGCTCCTCCTCCTCCTCCTCCTCCTCCTCCTCCTCCCCTCCTCCCACCTTCTCCTCTTCCTCCACTTAGTCCACTTTTTCTTCTCTCTTCTCTCTCTCTAGCTAGAGCCAGGATAGAGTCTTTGCTTTTAAGAACTTATATATTTGGCTTGGATTCCCTTTGATAATACAGGTCCTTTTTCCCATCTCAAGATCATAACCTTAATTAGATCTTCAAAGTCCATTTTGCCACATCAAGTAACATTCTCATAGATTTCATGTGATTAAGGTATGGACATCTTTGGAAATAATTATTGAACCTATTATTCCTTTTAAGTACCATAGATTTCCAGGCTTCCACATCCTCTGGAGTTCTCCAAGAGACTCAAATACATATCCAGGGGGACCCAATTCCATCACTGATCTGGATGGTTTTAGGGCCTGGCGAGATGTCCCTGTAGATATCCTGCCTCAATGTCTGTAAATGAGTGTGGTGAGTCAGGGGGGTGGGCTGACACAGAACAAGCATGGTGATTAAAATGATCATTTGAAATGTTACTCCTCTTTTATCATTTTAAAAATATAATATTTAGAAAAATCAGCTGCTACCTTTATATGAGGTGGCTTTTTATATCTAATTTCCAAAGCAACCTGGTAATTATGAAGATGAGAAGCGCACAAAGAAATTTAATTTCATGAGGATAATAACAGGAAAAAAAAATTTTTTTTAAGAAGGATTGGAAATTACTTCTTCCCATCCTCCTTTGCAGTTTCTAGGCTATGCTCCCATAATGGATTTTTATCTGTTTTATAAGTAATTTCCTTAATATTTCAATGGTCACAGATAGGATTGTACATCTTCTTAGGAAACATATATTTCATCAGCACTGTCATGGTCTACAGTCCCAGAGCTTATAGACTGATGTTTTTTTCTTCTTCTTGCTATCAGACACATAGCACAGAAATAAATGTGTTTGTCTATTGGAGACTTTAATGAAATTGAAAACATAGTAACATTTTTCAATGTCAATAAGCTCATTTTCTTGTTTAGATGCTAATGTTGGTTTTTTCCTGAGGATTCCATCGTCTAATTGTGAGTCATGACTATTTTTCCACACCCTCTGCTCCTAAGAATGACTTGAATTGTGCTGAACGGTTTTCAGCTCCAGCCAGAACCAGGCTTTTTTATTTGCCTAAAATTGATGGCATGACGTGAGAGTGACAGAGTTCAGGAAGCCCTTGAGCTTCACCAAGACGTTTACCAGGATCTAGAGGGCTTATGGTGTACCAGGCACCCTGCTGAGAGCCGAGCAGGGTGCCTGGTACACCATGTGCCAAACATTTTGCTGGTACTGTAATTATTTCCATTTTACTGATGAGAAAATGAGCTCAAAGGGGCAAATAACTTGCCTAAGTTTTACAGTTAGTGTGTTAGGCAGAGATCTGACTCCAAACCTCTGCCTGCTTCAAACTCCACTCAGTACTCCTGTACTTACTTATCCTCCTCTGGGACCTGGAACAATTCAGGGAAATGTGTTTTACTTTCCAGTCCCTTCTGTCTCTGTTTGTTTTTATATTAAGTTTGATTTTGAGTTTGAAAATTCAACAATACTTTCACTAGGCTAAGAGTAGTTTCTGTTCCCAACCTTCAGGGTGTCAAGAATTTATTTTTTTTTTAAAGGCAGAAATTTGTCCTTGATTAATTCAAGTTCTTTAGAGCCCTTTTACCACTTTTTTTCCCTTCCTTCTTTCCTTCCTGCCCTTCCTCCTGATGCAAACATTTTTTTATTACTGTTTACCTCATATATTTTGAACACTTCTTCCGTGGGGAACACTCCCTGCATTAGGAATCCTGGCAGCCAGAGATGGACCCTGAATTCATTTTCTTTATTCTTCCCAAGTTGTCTGGGTACAGCTCAGGCATTTGTGTTACCCATCACACACACACACACACACACACACACACACACACACACCTATGAAAATATTTTTGAGTTAGTAAAATAAGATAGAAGTTTCCTTTCCTTTTCTAGAAAAGTGAAGCTTTGTCATCCTGGATTGGTGTAATGACTCTAAGAAAGACACAAAGACACAGACTCCTTCCAAATGATTATTTCACAATCCTGTAGAGGGACACATCCTCACTCTCCTAAAAGCTGTCACATAATACTTTTATCTCCCATTAATCAAAATTTAAGCACATGACCACATTTTGCTTTAAAAGAGTCTAGGAAATGTAGTTTTCACTCTGAGCAGTTGGCCATGTGACCAGGTGTTCTAGTCCAATGGAAGGAGAAACTATGCATTGTGTCTGAGCAGCAGTCTTTCCTTCAGAAGGGAGCAAAAGGATGTCATGCACACTCCCTGAATCCATCTTTAGGCAGATGGTGGTCCCAGGTGATTCCAAGCATTTGACTCTTTGCAGACATCTAATGTTCAATCCTGACCTCGAAAGGTACAAGCTGCAGCATTTTGATGAACTGATACATAGGTGTCACATGTTGACAGCACTCGTATTTTTACTTGTTATCGTCATGCTTCGTCCATGGCTGTGACTCTCTGGTCCTCCTGATAATGTCAGCCACCTAAGATCTCTTAATAAATTCCATTTCTACCATAATCAACCACAATAGAATCTATAGTTTGCAGCTAAGAACCAGCTCCTTACCAGTTTCCTTAGAAAATGGATTTCAAACTTATCTGCTTTTCCCAAACTCAGCTAGCCAATGGCCTCCTCTGCTGTTTTAGAATTAAAGTTAATAAACAGCAGCTCCTGAAGTCATTCTTTTCATCACCCAAAGATTTTTCTTATTGTTTTGGCTATCCTGTCCCTCCTATCCTTCTGTCTCTGAGGATGGAATGTCTCTGCTTCTGATCAGAGACAAGTTCTCCAGTCTTCAGGAAGAGCTCAAACTTTCCACTTCCTCTGGAATGTTGCTCTAGAAACAACCCCAACATAAAACACACACACATACACACACACACACACACACACACACACTTTTTTTTTTTTTTTTACAAATTCATAGCTGGATTTACTTGGAGAAAAGTGAAATCTCATAACTGAAGTCACAAATGAGAAAACATACAACATATAAAACAAAACAATTACAACAAATAGCTGCAATATTCTTTGAAAGCATGACTTTAAAAAGGAATCATATCTGTTAATACCCAAGGATTTAGCAAGCAAAGGGAAATGGCAATAGCAATAAGAAGTGTGTTAGCCAGTTTTCCATCACTGTGACAAAATACTTGAGTAAAGCCACTTCAAAGGAGGAGAGGTTTCTTTTGCCTTAGTTTCAGAGCTTTCATGGTTGCTTGGCCCTGTTCCTCTGGGCCTAAGGGCCAGGGCAGCATGGTACATCATGGCAGGATCACCTAACAGAGGAAGCGTGTTTACTACACAGTTGCCAAGAAGCAAAGATAGAGGCAGGTGTTGGGGGAATCCTAATATCCTTTTCTTTTTTGGAGAGAGGCCCACATCAGCACCCCATGGGCCAGCAACCCCCACACACATTTTTTATCTTAAGTCTCTTCCTCTCCCCTGGCTCTTTCCTCTTAGCACCCAGGATGCCTTGGATTTCTTTTCCTAACACTCCCTTCTCTCACAACTATTTCTTTAAGCTGCCAATCCATGATTTTTTCCCCCACTGTTTCTTCCATTTCTTCATTATACACT
Source organism: Marmota flaviventris (assembly GCF_047511675.1). Taxonomy (NCBI): domain Eukaryota; kingdom Metazoa; phylum Chordata; class Mammalia; order Rodentia; family Sciuridae; genus Marmota; species Marmota flaviventris. The sequence continues at coordinate 91,137,771 of NC_092508.1, forward strand.
CACTTCTCATATTATAGTCTATGTTCTCACCAATTTGCTGCAACTACTTTCTCAAGTCATTCACAAATTCCCACTACCCAAGGCCGCATGTTTTCTTCCACCATATCCTCAGATCTTTTACTACACTGGCACTGACGAATACCTCCTCTTTCTTAAGACTGTGCTATCTTGGCTCCTAAAGAGCCATCACCCTGATTCTCCTACTTTGCCCCTACCAGCTACTTGTGATCTTTTTTTATATTACCTTTAAGTCTTTGTCACCAGCCCCGTGCCACGTGCTGTGCTCCTCAGGGCATCACCACTCACTGATTGGCCTAAGCCCATTTGTGAAGTGCCCCCTTGTCTTTCCTTTTCTTTAACTCAGGCATGTGGTCAATCAGCAAGTTCTGCCAATTGCACCTAATATACACATCTCAGTTCTCCTTAAAACCCCCCCAAGTTGTTTTAGTTCTCAAATTGAAGTGCAAAGTCCATAATGTGACTTATGATCTGGCCCCATTTTTCTCCCCCAGTTTGTCTCAAAAGAGAAAAAAAAAAATCACCCCCTGTGTGGACTCATCATTTTTCCTCTTATCCTTGAGAATCTGAAACATCACATTCTCTCTATTTGGAAAGATATTTTTCTTACTCTTGACTCAAGTAATTCTTATTCCTCTGTTAGATTCTTAGCTTAGTTTTCACTTCCTCTGTGAAATTTTCCTGGCCTTCTCCCCAGATATTTTGTCCTATATACTTCTACATCGCTATACTCAACACTAGGTGTAGAGTTGTCTCTTTGCTTCTCTGTGTTTCTAAATAGGTAGCAGCCTCTTTAAGGGAAGTGATTTTATTTTTATTTATCATCACATTCACAGTGATCAACAAATGTGTGCTAAATTAATGAATGTATTACTTCATTTCATCTCCTAAATGTAAGAGTTACCCAGATTCCTGTATTTTGTTCCATGAAAAGCTGACTCCTAGAAACCAATGATATCATATGAGTTTTGTCTCTTTTTACTTTTTTTTTTTTTTACATTTAGTATGCAGGATGGCTCCTAGAAGCCTCAGACACACTTACTCAGCCCACTCAAACTATTTACCTGTACCTATATAATTTTCTGTGAACTCTATCCAGTCCCTGACATACTGAATGACTGTGTCTTCTCATTTCTAGGGCATGTTACAGTAGTGCCTCTGACTACAGCAATGTGAATAATTCCTACCAATGCTTTATTTCTTACAAAACCTCCTTGAATTGTCAAGACTAGTTCCAGCCTCCCATCTAAATCATCCCATAATTGGTGCTTATCCATATCAGAAACAGATTGCATTATACTGTAATTATCTTTTCAAGTTTCCCCATGTCTATTTTTTACCATCTTTCTGCAGTATGTAGCACAAGTGACTGGCATATTATAAAAGTTCAGTAAATATCTTTAGCTGGAACTTTTATATTTTTGACTAATTGACTAAATGGATTTTTATATTTTAGAACTTTAATATCAATATTCTTAAACTCAAAACTCGTCTCAGTCAACTTATGCCACAATAAAGTACAAAGCAAACCACACCAAAACATGGTGACTCAGGATCTCATCTCCCACTTGTGAGTTTGCAGTTTGGCTGCAGCTTAGATTGGCTAGGCTGGGCTCCAGGCTCTGGGCACTACGATCCAGTTTGGAATCAGATGTGCTTTGTGTGATTTTTGTGTTCTTTGAATTAGTGACCACCTGGATTTTTTTTTTTTTCGTGACAAATGCCAGGTGTTCTGAAGCCAAGCCAAAGCATACAATCGTATTAAAGGTCTCTGACAGTGTCACAACTACCAACTTTCCAAAGCCAGTATCAACAAGATGAAGAACTTTGCTCTGCACACAGTAGGAGTGGCAAGGAATTAATACTGTCTGTACAATTACCCAAATCATCATGGAGATCTTGCTAAAGAACACTGAGCTTTTTTTAACTGAGTTTTTGCTGTAAAAAAAAAAAAAGAAAAAAAACCCAGTAAGTACACAAAATTAAATGTCCCTGATATAGCAATGCTCTTGGCATTGTTTCTGGTTCTCAATTTCCAGTTTACTCACAGGGGATTTCTTGGCAGGCTAATTAAGTGATATAAACAAAGATTCTCTCAGAGACGCAACAGAGCCTTTAAAAATCAAACATGTTGTCTGGGTCTTCAAACAATTTTATTATGATCAAATGTAGCATCATGTATCTGAACAATTCTTTATAGGTACATATTTGATCTGACTAATCATAATATATAAAGGAGATTAAAATCAATTGAAGTTTGGATCAGAAAATATTGAACTGGTACATGAAGCCAAAAATCTAAATCCATCTCTTTTCACAGATTTCTCTTTGCACATGATTGCCACCTTTAGGTAGCTGAATCTGTTCCTGCCATTTTTCCACGATGAGAGTGGGTAAAGCTTGTAATGATTAAAAAAAATGTAGATATTTTCAGGGCACATGCCATTCTAGCTAACTTTTGATGCAAAATGTGTTTAAGTATAGTTGGAATGTATTTTTGTTGATAATTATGAGATATTCATTTATGCCAGTAAAATTAACCTACCCCCACACCAAATACTTACCAGAGTACAGGGATGAAAAAAAAAAGTTAAAGGCTATATTTTAAAAATGTGTTGATTTTTTACTATACTGTTACATAAAGAAGATATCAATGTAACACAGCTGCTATTTTTAAATTAGGAGCCTGTAGACTTGAAGAAAAACTTCTAAGAACATCAACTAGTCAGTTGCTACCATGGAGAGTAGATCAAGGCCAACCTAAATTATTAACAATAAACCATCAATTCTGCCAGAGTTGCACTGAGATTAAAAGGGGCTCACTTGTTTTAATAATTATAGACAAGTTAAAGTTACAATTAGATGCCTAGCGTTATCAGATATGGAGCAATTTTAGTTTGCATAAATGGCTGATATGAAATATGTATGACAATTTCATAAATTTAGTACAATTGCTTTTGAAAAGTAATTGGCAGTACCAGCTAAAGTTAAACATGAACACATGTTGTGACCCAACAATTAATATTCCAGGTCATACGTCCAACAAAAGTTGGATGTATATGTAAATACGTATATGTAAATATGTACAAGAATGTTTGTAGCAATTATTTGTACTATCCCTGTGCTTGGTTATATAGCAATCAAGGTAGGAAGATCAGATAAAGATGGACTGCTATATAACAACAAAAAAGAACACAAACTACTGTGACCTACACTCACATTGATATATCTCACAAATACAATGTGGAATGAAAAAGCAAAACACAAAAGAATGCATGACACGTGAATTTTATGGATATGTTTGGAAACAGGTTGAACTCATATCTAGCAGGTTGTGGTTGAGGGATGAGTGAGTGAATCAGTACTGATTATATATTTCTTGACATGGGTAGCAGGAATACAGGTGCGTTCATGTTGTGCTAGCTCATCACCTGTGTGTCTTATGACTTATGCATTTTTCTGCATGATTGTTTTATGTGAAAGCAAAAACCAATTTTTTTAAAAAAATAAATCTAAACAATCCAAACATATATACTCCTACACTGAGTGTGTTCATAGTTTATATATCTTTTCATTTTAACATCTAATTTGTGAAGCAGGTATTATTATTTCCGCAATGTAGAAGGTGAAATCTGAGGATCAGAGGTGTTCTAAAAAATGCCAATTTTAGGCAATTACTTTTGTCATTCTCATAAAATCTCCCCAATACAGCTGCCTAAATCTTCTCACTCAATTTTCCTTCTACAGACTACTTTGAAAGATGGTTTAAGAAACTTATAACAAATTGTACATAGAAAGTTCATAGTTTAAGTTCTGCAAAGAGTGGGTATAGGAGTTTGATAAAGAAAGCTTTAAAATGGGAAATACTTGATAATGAAAAAGGGGGAAACTTATGGATTGAAATAAAAGATAATAATTTCTTCTCCCCTCTGTAGAGCAGTAAATGCTCAGAAATGTGAGAAGAGCCCTGTGACCAGAAGAAGCCCTGTGCTGTGTGGATGTAAGTACACCTGGGATGGTCATAGTCTAGTGGATAGATAATATGAGCCATGGTGCAATTTAAAACTTCAGAGCACCCACACTAAAAATAGTAAAAAAAAAAAAAAAAAAAAAAAGGTGAAATTTATCGTAATACTTTATTTTATATAACCCTATGAAACCAGAATATTTTCATTTTAGTTATTAATGAAACATTTTACATTTTATCATATAAAATCTTAGAACATAGTGTGCATTTTATAAAGAGTATCTTAGTAAAAGTAATAAATTTTCATTCTTTGTTTCTATATTTGAATCTTTAGTTTTCATAAAATTCACAGTTAAAAGGGTAGATTCACATACCTAATTTGTTCCAAATATTCTTAAAAGTTTTCTACTAACTGAGTCCATTCTCAGTTTTTGAAGATAAATTTCAATGAATTAGTACTAAACAGAGTTAAAAATTCATTTTTCAGTCACACTGGCCACATTTCAAGAGTTCAGCAGCTACATGTAGCTAGTGGTGCACAAGTGAATTGCATGGACGTAGAAGAAGGAGGTGCAGGAACACCTTTACTTTAACTCTTTGCACATCTTCCAACCTTGGTTAGGGTAACAAAGCAGCATAAACATGATTTTTAAAACCATTATGATGCACAGATCTGATTCACAGATCTGTCAGTCCAGACAATGTGAAAAGCCCAATTCTCTTTCAAAATAAACCAGGTGTTCAGACCAGTGTGACAGCCACTCTTCCTTTTCCTTTCTCTACATCCAGGACATATTGGCCCAAGGCTTCCAGAATGGAGCCAAAGCCCAAATATTTACCTAACAGTCAAGCAATGCCATCAAGAAGAACTAGAAATCTATCACCATTTGAGAATTATGGGTTACTAGGAAATAGGCTGTACATGAAAAAATAAAACAACCAAATTCATTTATTCAAAAATCTTTGACATTAAGATAAAAGGACACATTTCAGGACCCAAGAAATACAAAAATCTACTTGAGTAATCTTACTAAGCAGGGTTGCAAACATTAAGTAGACAGAGATACATACTAACAGCCTAATTTAAGAACTAAATTGGCCATTATAGACTATAAATAATGCTCAGGATGTCACAACCAGGTCTACAATAAGATTATGTTAATTATATATTCTAATTTTATGTTATATGTAATTAACAAAAGTTAAAATGATAATTTTGTGACCCAAATAATTGTAAAATATGATTTTACAATCTCAATCAGTTGAGAAGTTATTCTTCAAAATTGATTGGCATGACACAAATATTTTCTTCCTGAACTCAAAGACATTTAAAATAATAAAACCTGCAGTATTTCTTTTATCTAAATAACAAGAGTAGATTTGGAATCCTATATGCTTACAATGTTTAAGAGAATCTGGCTGCCAAATAACAAGTTAAAGTTTTAATACACATATATTAAAAACATTATATATATATAATATATATATATATATATATATATATATATATATATATACACAATATATACCTTTGATGATCTTGCTTTAAAGAGAATTTGGCTTCCAAATAAAAAGTGAAACTTTTAACATACATATATATTATAAACATTATATAAACATATATATGTTTTATGAGGTTTAAATTTAAAATTAAGTTGAAATATTCATCAATCTGTATACAATATTGGGACTATTTTAGATATCTAAATGTTACTGTACCTATATGTTTCATTTATTTGCTATGTAAAATTATGTAAGTATATGTCAGAAAGCCAATAAGCATATTGAGTCTTTAGTACTAGAAAAATGATCAAGTGACATAATGCATAAAGTTTTTGACAAGGAGCTTTACCAAATAAATTTTAATTTCAGAGTTGCATTGTAGAAGGGATGCCATTAAGCAAAGTATCAAGTTGGGTGATGGTAAAGAATTCCACTCATGATTAGTATGAGATTCCAGTGGAGAACCTTTAACAAGCAATAGGAAATGTGGCTATGCAGTTCAGGATAAAGTGAAGGGAGAGAGCTAAGTTTGACTTTTAACTTGGGTGATCAGATTTGACTCACTGAGAAAGTAGCTGCTGAGAAAGTCTTAAAGGAGTTGCACCAATTGGACATGAAGACACATGGACAAAGAATTCAGAGCAGAAAAACTACCAGTACATTGGACTTGAGGCAGAAGCATATTTGAAATGCCCAGCAAACAATTAGGAGGTCAGTCTGTGTCTTCAGCAAAGAAAAAAAGTTAGGAAATTATAGGAGATGAGATTGGAAAAGTAACTGGGGAAAGAATAATATGGATCCTTGAAAGTCATATAAGGACTGGCCTTTTGCCCAGAGGAATGATAAAATGAATTTTCTATTTTAAAACCACCCCTTGCTAAGATGATACCTCTGTAGTAGACAGAGATAGAAATAGAATTCAGGACACCAGTTAGGAAGGGATTGCAGAACCCAAGCTAGACTCTCTGATATCTCTGACTAAGGCCACTCTTGTGGAGCTGGGGAGAAATGTTCTGAATGGATTTTTAAGGTAGAGGCTAGAGAATTGTTGATGGATTGCTTGATGGATTTGGGGTGTATAATAGAAAAAAAAAGGTCAAAGTTATCACATGGTTCCCCATCAATATCTGTAATCTTTATGTTATTATGTGTCATTAAAATAAATTTTATTTAAATTTTTAAAAGTCATGCTCCTAAAAAAGTAAAACAAAGAGAAGGATCAGGGATGACTCCAAGTTAAGAGCAGGCCAGATTATATCTAAGACCTCAATATTTTATGAATCTCCAGTTACAGAGAATATGTCATTGTTGTTTGTGAGCCTCAATATTTTGGTGCTGGAATAAAATAGGTAGAATTGGTTTCACTCCAGATTTTAGAATTTACTGCTACAGAAAGTTTTTATCACTTTGGAAAAGCTGAGACCAGAGTCTGAGAATATGTGTCAGCTCAATCTATATAATCAACAAATAATTCTGGACTAGGCAACAGGACCCAGTTAGAAGAAGTATTCAGTTATTAAGCTTAACTCTCTTGAACTAATATAGTATATTAGCTCGCACTCTCTAAGCTTTAACTTCCACTCTTTGAGCAGAAGGGAAGAACCACTTAAAACATGGTTCTGCCTGGTCTGATAGGCAGAAGCACAGGGGATTCTATATCCCTTCTGAGTCTGGAAACTATCTGGGTAGAGATGTTACATTCATCTCCTTATGTGCTCTGAAATTAAATTCTTTATTAGCTTTTCCTATAAGTGAAACACTGTGCTCCCTAAAAGTTAAGCCATGGATTAGGGATAGCCATTAACACTGTCTCTTTGAGGCTATTCCTATGCCTGGAGAAGGTGCTCACTGCAATTCATACATCATTATTCTACCCTGAGCCAGAAGGCATGGGCTCTGAGCACTGTTTCTTTCTGTCTTTGTCCACAGTGAGTGGGCTACTTTTGTTTTTGACATTTTCAATATTAAATGTTTTATCTTCAGATAAAATATGTAAAATAGCTGAGGAAATCTAGAATTTACTACAAATTATTCAAGTGAATCCACAGAAATGCTACTTTGTTTTGATTTGTTCAATCTATAGACTAGTGGTCAAAAGCAGTAGGTACCACACCTGTTGGCACCTTAGACATCCTCAGGGAGTATTTTTAATATAGAAATTCCCAACCCAATACCATAGCTACCAAATCCCCTGTGCTGGGAGTTGTGCCTGGGAATCGTGATGTATGTGATTTTGTGTGTTTGTGTGGTGGGTGTTGTTGTTGTTGTTGGTGGTGGTGGTTGGTATTTTTTTTTTTAAATCTCTGCAGAAGATCTTGATGCAATTAACCTGGATCAGATTTTTCCAATGCTTAGGATCTTTCCATAATTACTATGATAATATTATAGTTAGAAATGATTTCAAGGCAATTGTCACAAAAGAACTCTAATAACTTACAAAACAAACAAACAAACAAAGAAGAAGTTGGTGGGAAAAAAGATTAAGAAATTGCAGTCCAGATGTGATATTTGGCATATTCATCAGTCACTGTGAACCTGAAATCTGCCCTTTGGAGACAATGAACTGAGCGCAGGGTACCTTTCTATGGGTCACTCTGAAATGATCATCTATAGCTTTATCTCCTTTACTTTTGATAGCCAAATGATTAGCTTTGCTGACTGTTTAGAGAAAGTGATGTTGTTTGTTAGTTTATTTTCATCATCAGTAAATTGCTGATCCCTGCCAAAGTTCATGGAAACTGCCAACCATACATTCTTCAAAATAATTCACATCAATAACATGAATTTGAAAGCCCTCTCACTCCTTTCTTGGCAGCTACAAACTGCTGACTCACACACCCTTCCCTGTCGAGTGTGTTTAACTTCATATTGCAGCTTAATAGTTTCATTCCAAAACAAAGACCTGAATTGGGAAGCTCAGGGAGAAAGTGCAGTAGGTGAAATGAAAGTTTCAATATGTGTTACCATATATAGGAATCTTAAATTACTTCTAAATAATACACAAGCTATGACATGAGCCTGAAATGAATCTGTGACAGAATGTCTTAGCCAGACCCAAATTCCCATCTTTTCTCCTAGAAAAAATACAGAAAAACAAGCTGACTTTGTGGAATGGTATCCAATTAAAGTATTTTCATTTCAAATTCAAGCTTGTTACCTGGGTTTCTGAATAATCCAATAAAGAGAGCTGATCCACCCATTATTTCAGCCTAAATTTAGGTTCTTTATTAGTGGAGTATAATTGTTATAAAATTAGTTATGTTTTCTAGAATAAAGTTCTCTATATTTTAATCGTAGCCTTTGTTTTTTAGGTATTCAAAATTGCAAGTTAAGGAAGAGCAAGAGTGAATTTCTGGTAGCTTTGCAGAGAACCTTATAACCCCCCAACTCCAGAGTGAGATTATAAATTCAACAAAAAAAAAAGTCAAGGAAAAATCACAGCATTATGATTTTCTAAAATGACAAATAGCTCTTAAAATTTCCAACAAAAATATTAAGTTTTTTCTGGATTTATTTAAAAGACATATCCCTGAAATTTCAGTAACCATTAAAGCCATACAAAAATAGTCTGTGCTTATATGTAAAATGGAGTTTTGTTCTTGACTCTGGCCAGTATAAACAGAATTCTTTTACTTTTATGATATCTACTAGGGCATTCAATATGATATCTGACAAAAGAAAGTAAAGATGCACCCCCTTGGCCCTTACCTACTAAATGCCAGTAGTGACTCCTTATCACCACGACAACCAAAAACAACCTACCTATAAATTTCCAAATGTGTCAAAAGGAGCAGTAGCATTCCACATAAGAGCCAACTCATGAGGAGACAGAGTAGTCCTGGTTATCATTCCTCACCCACTGGAAGACAGCAACCCACCCAGGGCTTACAAATCGCAACATCACAGTGTAAATTGAGTCGGTACTTGGAGATGATTCTCCATCCTTTTATACAGCATGGTAAAATAAAGGAGTTGTTGGTTTAGAAAGAGAAAATCTAAGCTTCAATCTTGGTCCTGCCTTGAATTCAGCACTATATGACCTTGGGAATATCACTTCCTCATTCTGAGTGTCAATTAACCTTATCAATAAAAAGGAGGTAAAAATAGTAACTTTCTCACCAACTTCACAAGACTGCCAAGAAAATGAAAATCAATATGAGATCTGATTGTTATTGCAATTTGATTATTAGAAGCATGAAATAATATATTTTTTTCTGAGTGGTGTGGGGGACAAAATTCAGGGCCTCACACATTCTAGGCAAGCATTCTACCTCTGCTGCTGAGTTACATCCCCAGACCCTATGAAATAATTCTAAATGTTCAGAGATGTCATGCAAACTTGTTCTGTAGCCTCTGGCATTGCTTACAAGCCTAAGGCTTGCTGGTGTCTGGTTATACAGATTGACAATATGCGAGCTCCCGTGTCCTGATAGTGCTTGTATCAGTGTTTTATATCTACAGGTCTATGTTGGACTTTATTCATCTGCCTGCCTCCTGAACACCTTTTGTTATTGTCCCTGGGGCATAATTTCTCTCTTCTCTCTTCTATTTAATCTCCTCTCCCTTTTGTTAGATACCCTCTGCCCCACTGTGTATCATTTTCCCACCCACTCATTTCCTCCATCTTATGAATCTACTCTCCATTACACATTCCCCCCTCTCTGAAATACAGTTTCTGCTGAATTCTAAGAATGTGCTGCATTCACTCTTAACCTTGAGTGAACACAGAAATCACTCATGTGATTATTCCCACTATACTAGTTTATATGGAAAGAGTTTTCTGAGCAGTTCTAATTTTTTTAAACCTCCATTGACATTTAGAAAGGCCATTTCAGACTCTTGGAGTCAATAATTTGGGTCAGATAGACAAGCGGCAACTAGCAACAAAGTACAAGAGCCTGAGATTTCAAATAGGATCCAGATGTCTAAACGAGAGAGGAAAACCCACAATAAGTCCACTAAGTTTGGGGAGAGAATCTGGAATCTGGTACAGAGGTTCAGGGTGATTTCAGATTAAATGGAATGACAGTTTGAGTCCTGGTGCAATTAAAACGTCGGACACTTTTCTTTGGATGATGCTTTTCTTATAGTCTTAGACTTGCCCAAGGGCTTCTCCCCTTGCTTTGTGAGGACAAAACCCTGGAGCTGTCTGCAATAGTAGCAATGGGAAACCCAGACATTCACCAGGCAAAATCAGCAATGTAGAAGTTTGAGGTGGAATTCATCAAGTCACCAATACTCCACTGAAATACATCCTAGGTTTTCCACGAAGCTGAAACCAGGGATTAGACCTAGCTGTGCTGAGACTATGACCACAAGACAATTACACATTATCCGAAAAAGCTCAGGAGGCAGAACTTATGCAAGTCACCTCACAGGTCATGGAATCAGGAGAATTGAAATTATGGTGGTCTCAACATCTGATGGGTCTTTAGTTTATGGTTCAGTGTGGTAGACTGGTCTATTTTATCTTAAAGAAATGGAAAAGTCTCCAACTCTTGGAGCAAAGTACATAGGGAGGTCTTGGCAAGAAAACAAGAAACTGGATTTCCACTATTAGCTACATTTTCTCTTGAGAAAAGGCAGTACTTGTGAGAAAAGCAGTGCTGAAGTGAAGGCATTAGGCTGAGCAAAGGCAGCTGTGGTTAGAGGTCTGTGGTCAGGCTCTGTTATGCATTTGCTCCAGGAACAGCAGTTAGCAGGTCTGCGATGGCTTAGTACATCCAGATTTGTTCTGATATTGTATCTGTAACTGCAGACATACTGTCTACATTGGTCCAAACTGGCTCAAAACTCCAGTGGACCAAGTCTGCAAATTCATGGCATTGATCTTTCCAGTTAATTTGGACTAGCCTATGTGTCTACCCCATGCCTTTGGTGTGTTTGAACCTAAAGGCCCTCTTCCCAACCACCTTACATGAAAGGCTGCTGTGGTCCAAAGCTGGAGGCCAGTTTGCAACATTCTGCGAAATGTACTGCCTTCCTTTTCACAAACAATTGACCAAAAGTGTGTTCTGTTTTGGAACTTGGATACTTTACACTCACTCATCATTTAAAATTAGCTCCCTGACTCAAATTTTGGATTCATCCTCTGAGATTGGTTACTGAAGACCTTATTTTGCACATTTTTCCCATTTTCTGTTTTTTTGTTATGGGTAGATAACAGAAATTTGCATTTCCACTGATGACACAATAAGGCTTTGGTATAATCAACATTGTACTAAGATTCAGAAAGTTTGGGTTTTAGCAGACTTTGACAGTACCAATGTATATTTAGCTAAGTATTAAACTTCTCTAAGCATCAATTTCTTCTTCAGTAAAATGGGAAAGTGATACTTAGTTCATTTCATTCTTGAGTTGCAATAAAAATTAAATGAGGCTCTTACATCTTGGGAGAATAATTTTACCCCTCACACATCAGATAGAGCACTAATCTCTAGGGTGTCTAAATAACCCAAAAATCTAAACACGAAAAAACCAAGTGACCCAATCAATAAATGGGCAAAGGACCTGAACAGACATTTCTCAGAAGATGATATACAACCAATCAACAAATATATGAAAAAATGTTTATCATCTCTAGCAATTAGAGAAATGCAAATCAAAACTACTCTAAGATATCATCGCACTCCAGTCAGAATAGCAGCTATTATGAAGACAAACAAAAATAAGTGTTGGCAAGGATGTGGGGGAAAAGGTACTTACACATCGCTGATAGGACTGCAAATTGGTGCAGCCAATATGGAAAGCAGTATGGAGATTCCTTGGAAAACTGGGAACGGAACGACCATTTGACCCAGCAATCCCTCTCCTCAGTCTATACTCAAAGGACTTAAAAACAAGACACTACAGGGATATGGCCACATCAATGTTTATAGCAGCATGATTCACAATAGCTAAACTGGGGAGCCAACCTAGATGTCCTTCAGCAGATGAATGGATAAAAAAAAATATGTGGCCTAAATACACAATGGAATTTTACTCAGCAATAAAAGACAATAAAATCATGGCATTTGCAAATAAATGGATGGAGTTGGAGAAGATAATGCTAAATGAAGTTAGCTAATTCCCCCCAAACAAATGCCAAATGTTTTCTCTGATATAAGGTGACTGTCTCTTAGTGGGGTAGGGAGAGGGAGCATGGGAGGGATAGACAGACTCTAGATAGAGCAGAGGGGTAGGAGGGGAAAGGAGGGGGTAGGGGATTAGAAATGACAGTGGAAGGTGATGGACATCACTATCCAAAGTACATGTATGAAGACACGAATTGGTGTGAACATACTTTATATACAGCCAGAGATATGAAAAAATTCTGTTTTATATGTGTAATATGAATTGTAATGCATTCTGTTGTCATTTGTTTTTAAAAAATCAATAAAATAAAAAAATTAAAATTAAATGAGGGTCTTACTACAAGCTATAGGAAGAAGCACAAATAGAAATAACAATTTACTCATTCATTTACTCTCAAAGTTAGAGATGGGCACTGGGAGTAGTAACAATTTATATTGAGATATAAATGAAATAACCGTTATCCGGGGGGTGACGAACAACTTGTGTACATTGATACAGCAGGAGTGGGAGCCGTTTATTGCAGGACAGGAACAGTATTTATACATTCCACACAGCTTATCTAATTAGCATAAACTAGATACATCAGTCAACCAATAAGGAATCTCCACACTTAATGGCTCGCTGGCATTACTTCACAAACCACTCCCTCTGGCATTTTGCCAGGCGCCATCCAGACTTGTTTACAGAGTCCAACAGGAAGTCTGGGGGGACATGAGAGAGAGTTGGAAGAAAATGATAAGACTGGATTTGCATTTTCCCCCACTAAGTCTTTTGTTTTATTTAAACAACCTCCAGTGAGCAGAGTGGGCTAATAACTACCAATTCCTTACAAAGCCAGGGAGAATAAGCACACCTTCAGCCAGCTTGTGTGTGACGGATGGGAAGGTTTGCAATGAGAATGGCCTCAACCTCAGACTGTGCTGGCTCCCCGGGGGGCTACCATGGTGGTGCAGAGGCTCTTGATGGTTTCATCTGCATACATGATAAGGCTCAGAGCTTCTGTCAGGCCATTGATCTGCACCATAGCCAGATCCCATATGAAGGCCTCAGAGTTGTCATTGCCCTCAGTGCTAATGTTAACCCCATACCACATGCTCCCCTGGGTATGCTGAGCCCACAGCTCATTGCAAATATCTATCACTCAGTTGGTGTGGGATAACCTCCAAGGTTTTGGCATATGTCTCAATCCCCAGCAGCTGTTTTTCCAGACTAGTCATTAGTGATCCTCAAGTACTTGAAGAGCTCCATCTCAATTTTTCTGCAACCAACTTCCACCAAGTCATTCCCAGTGGCCTTCCTGATGATCATGAAGACAACTTTTAGGGACTGTTCTCTCTCCTGCATAAACTGCTTGATGCCACCATGAAAACGCAGGTCTTTGGGGGCAATCACTGAAGAAATTGTACTCTCTCTTCTGATCAGGGTCTCCTTAAACACCTGGCTCAGCACATCTGCTGACAGAGTATCCACCCTAATCTGTATTGAACTTTTGCACATCATCACTGTCCTCATCAGATCCTCTATAGTCACTTGGCAGGCATAGAACTTGTCCCTGTAGGCAAAGTACTGGGTGGCCACAACCCCAATGGGGATTTTATAGAAGATGACATTGGCTCCAGAATGATGAATCCTCTCTAACTTGTCATAGAGAATATTCCAGTTGACATCAACAATTTTCCGATGATCCTGAAAACTATGTGGTCTCTGATTTTAGCATTATATTTCTCAGCTTTCAGTTTGCATCTAACATTTAAGAAGGTAATCCTGGGATTACCTTATTGTTATTGCTCTTTCTAGGTTGCATTTTAAGACAATGTAAGAGAGAGTATTCTTGAATGCAACCCAATCATAAGCAGAAACTTTTCTGGGGATCCACCCATCATAATGCAACCACCATCTTAGAAAAGAAAGTTTTCTGCTAAAATATCTACTTGGAGCTCAGAGCAATCATGACATACTTCTCTAGTAGCTTCTTCTGCTCCATTCTATCTTGTTTCTTCTCATTCACAGTGATCTTTATGATCTTGTTAATTGCCAAAAGAGTGATGGTACCGAAGCATGGATGATGATCTGTGGGTACAAACCTTTCCCATTTATGACTTTACCTGCTTCAGAAACTGTGCAGCCAGTAGAATCACAAAAGTGGAGATACCATTAACTTCCACATGTTGGGATTTGGTAAAAGTTCACTGAAGTCTTTGCTGCAGGATAGACAACAAAAAAGTTTTCAGAATTGTGGCTCTACCATTAGAAACTGTTTCTTTGTCTTGACCATGCTCTATAAGGTAATCCATGCCACAGGAACCCAGGGTGGTTCTTACAGCCTCCGAAGTCAACTGCCAGGCACTGAGTTCTCTCATGAGTTTACTCATGAACTCAGTGAGGAATGCCTTGGTAGTTATCAGTCCTGACTTTCTACGGGATAGCTGGTGCAGGCATCATTTTGGAAGCTTATTCAGTGGCCTACTCCTTCTCCTTACTTCTCTGTAAATAGGCCTCCCAGCATCCCCAAACATCCAGTACTAGAGAAGTCTCAGAAGCTTCACTACACCCAGATTTATATTTTGAGGCCATCCCTTTGATAGATATTTGACTGCATATCACATATCTTTTTTTTTTTAATTCCTTGACTTTATCTTACATGGACCTCACATTGAGGAGGTAGGGGAAAAGTCACATTCATACATTGTTGGTAGGACTGCAAACCAACAACTGCAAACCACTCTGGAAAGCAGTATGGAGATTCCTTAGAAAACCTGGAGTGGAATCACCATTTGACCCAGCTATCCTACTCCTTGGTTTATACCCAAAGGAATTAAAATCAGCATACTATAGTAATGCAGCCACATCAAAGTTTACAGTAGCTCAATTCACAATAGCTAAACTGTGGAACAGACCTAGTTGCCCTTCAATAGATGAATGAATAAAAAAATGTGGCATATATACACAATGGAATATTACTCAGCATTAAAAGAGAATAAGGGCTGGGGTTGTGGCTTAGTGGTAGAGCAGTTGCCCAGCATGCCTGAGGCACTGGGTTCAATCCCCAGCACCACATTAAAAACAACAACAACAACAACAAAAAAAAAACTAAACTAAATATACAAAATACAGGTATTAAAAAATCAAATTGAAAAAAGAGAATAAAACTATGTTATTTGCAGGTAAATGGATGGAGTTGGAAAATAGAATGCTAAGCGAAGTAAGCCAATCCCAAAAAACCAAAGGTTAAATGTTCTCCCTGATATGTGGATGCTGATCCATAATTGGAGGGAGTAATGGAAAAAATGGAGAAACTTTGATTGGGCAAAGTGAAGGGAAAGTGGGGAGCGGGTATCGGAGTAGGAAAGATGAGATGAGATGGACATCATTACCCTAGGTACATGTATGACCGCACATATGGTGTGACAATACACCGTGCACAGCCAGAGAAATAAAAAGTTGTGCTGCCATTGTGTACAAGGAATCAAAATGAATTTGGCTGTCACATATATATCTAATAAAAATAAATTTAAAAAAATTTAAAAAAATAAATAAAATAAAATAAATCACCAAAGGTAAAAAAAAAATAAAATTACAAAAATGATTATGGCAATTCTCTTTTAGAAAAGAATAAACAAATAATATGAATAAATGAAATATCATTTTAATAATTTTAAGCACTTAATTCAATAAATTTTAGTTTTGATCATTACCCCTGACAATAACTTACTTCTTTTGCAATCACAGTTTTTGGATAGCATACATTTTTAGCTTCTTTTTTCTTTTTTGTTTTTTAATAAGAGGTGGCACATTGTTTTGCTATCAGCAGAAGATATCATTTTATTTCTTTTCCGTAGAGGATCTAACAGTTTGGATCTACAGTGTCCCTCAGGGACTCATGTATTGAAAGCTTGGTCCCTGGTCCATGTATTATCAGGAGGTGGTAGCAACTTTAAGAGGTGAGGTCTAGTTGGGGGAAGTAGATCACTGGGTGCATGACCGTGAAGGGTATATCTTCTAGCCATACCCCTCCTCCCCTTCTCCTTTTCCCTCTCCCTCTTTACCTCCCCCTCCCCTCTCTTTCTCTTTCTCCAGGAGGTAAGGAGCTTTCTTCTGCCACACCCTTTCTACCACAATGTCCTGTCCCATCACAGAGCTAGGAACAATGAGTCCAATGACCATGAAGAGAAACCTCTGAAACTCTGAGCCCAAATAAACCTTTCCTCCTTTAGTTTGATTTTTTTCAGGTGTTTTTGTGACAGTATTAGAAGCCTGACTAAAACAGAGAGGATGGGTTTACATTAAATCATTTATATTTGCTTCTCTAAGCCTCTAAATATAACATCCATGCACTGTGTCACATTAATTAATAATATTTTACCTGATAGAGGGAATTGATATCATGATCCTTTTAGGATTTCAAAATTGAACAGGATAAAATGATCCCAGACTCCAAGAAAAAGGGTAAGCATGAGTTAATTTAGGTTTTGCCAGCAACACCAGCAGTCTAGCCAGTCAATTCAGACAACATTTAGCTGGCAGGCTCTTATCTTTTCCAACTGGATAGAGTGGCCCAGTATAAAGCCAGCAGAGTTGGTTTCACACTATTGAAAACTTTGCCCCAATAAGCTGTCAAATATGCAGTGATAGTCAGTAATCAGGCTGCAGAAGCTATTTAAATAAAAATGGCTACTTTTGAATAAGACACAATGGGACATATTAGGTGGGGTTTGACCTACAAAGGGTAAAACATCAAAATTAATTTGGAGGAAAAATTAAGATTCTCCTCACAGTCTCAAAGCTTCCTTCTCTAATCACAGTGCGGACACTATCAGTGAACAGAGGATCTTTGTATATTTCCAAGTTTCTCCCGTTGTCAGTCACTGTGACAAAGTGCCGGCCAGTCTGACACAATGATGAATCACTCCAGACATTGAGTTTTCACATGACTGTGGAGGGTTCTCTGTGGATTCTGTCCTATGGAAATGCCACAGATGAACATTGGGTGCTATGCTCATGAACAGCGCTGTAATCTGGTAAAATTAAACACATGCATTTAGAGAAAAGAGATGTCTCATAAACATTTACTGCCTCTGTTTCTAACGTCATCATATCGCAATTGATTCAAATGTCTATTGAGCAAATCTTCACTTTCTTAACCAATTCCTATTTATACTCTGCTGAAATGAGTAAGATTTGAAAGTACATTAAAATATTAAAACAAATATTTTTATTGTTTTAGCTATTAAAAAATGTGGACCATTTTATTCTTTATCCTTGAAATTTGAACATACAACATATAAATTCTCTGCTAATACATTTTCTTAACTGATTAGATCTTATAAACCTAATGCTGGATGATGGATTGATGCATAGTCCAATGCAAATGTACTTGTAATGTCTACCTTAGCTTCCTGTTAGACTTGTCAATACACCAGTGCCTCAAATCCATTTTCTCAGTAAAAATGTTGCAGTTTTCTGATTACTATTCACAAAGGCAGCTTCCTGAGTTATTTCTGCTCCTGCACAATATTCATGATAGCAATTTGATACCTTAGCAGTTTCAAGGTTATCAAGTGATTGAAAATCCTACTGCTTACTTCAAGGTGTAACATATACAACTGTGCTGTCATCCATTATAGCAGTATAATAGTTTTTCGTAATGCCTTTCATGAACTGCTGATTTAGAAGTGTAAGCCTAACTTCTGAAGGCGCTTATCAGTCTCAGGCTGGGGAAGTATTGCTTCTCTGGAAACATCAGCCTGGGACTCTTTGTTCTACTTGGAAAAAAACTAAACCAACTTTCATTTCTCTCTTTGATAGCGCTAGAGCCCTGTGAAATCATTAAGGTACATTTGCAAGAAGTCACAAACAAACAAAAACTGTGGTTATCTGGACTTTTGAAAAGCTAATGTTAATCAGAAATGAATTTTAGTAGGTACTACTGGATTTTGCAGATTGTTGAGATTAAGTTAGAAGAAAGGAATTACTGATGGAAATAGGAGAGATTTTGCTGAAGTAAAAATACACAAATGTCAAGCAAATTTAAAATGATTCTGGGAAGCAAAATCAACCATTATTCAGACCTCTGCTTTCCACACATTGCTCTACCCACACATTGAATTTTGGTTTAGGGGTCTCTGGTTGGAGCAGAGGGTTGCTTGAATGAGTTTAGAAGGTGGCATCTGTTTAAGTAACAGATGTCCGTGTCACTGAGGTGCTATGTTCTCACTCTTTATATATGGGGAAATGGCTGCTGAAAGAGTTTTATTGTCTTTATGCAAATGAAAATATCATATTCTTCTCCTTAAAGGGTTCCTTATCCTGATGTGGATCCACTACAACCATAAAGGACCTCAACCTCATCAATTTTTTTTTTTTTTAAATTTTGGAATCTGATAAAGTTTCTTACGCACCGCCAGTTGTGCATGAAATGAGGTTTGGAATTACAGACATACTTGCTCTTACTTAATGAGGCCCCACTGGGTTGAAGCAAATGAGCAAATTGGCAGAGTAAGGTTGGTACTGACCCCTTACCAAGATAAATTTACCTGCTATGGCACCGAAAGAGACCAGAGCTGGCTTTGCATTCATGCCCCCTCAGATAGCTTAAATGTTGAAAGGAGGGGTTGCCTTAGGGACTGATTTCACCATTGTTCATTTGGTTCTCAGTTTATAGAAATCTCTTGCTCCTTTTATTTTTTCAGAAGGGATGAGGAAGAATGGAGTTAACCAAAACCACCTTTCAGGTAGGCACATAAAATCAACCATTACAAATATTCGAGGTGACAATATGTAAAGTATACACAAAGAACTTATGCATTTCTGCTGCAAACCATATTTTGATGGCTATCTTGAAAAAGAGTAAATTGTTAGAGTAGTGAGCTGAAGCACTCATTTCTTTCATGGAATGCCATTTTTACTTGAAATACAAAAGAGAAAAACTATGAAGATTAGACAAATTATTCAGTTAGGTATTTGGAGGATGTCATGAAAATGAAAAAGAGTCTTTCACTTCTAGGCAAATGACTACACGTAAATTTGAATTTCAAAAAACTTGTATCCATCATCATGAGCTTGGCAACCTCCTAATATTTAAAGATTTTTCTATTCAAATTGGTGGCATTATTAATAAATGTGATTTTTTTTTGATATTGTAAAATGAAAAGTGTCAATATTTGAAGATCTGCTTAATTCTGTGAACTAGTATTTTCCAGATCACAGAATCATGTTTGGTAAAAAGATTTATTGAAATGTAATGTAGACTAACAGATTGTAATATAACAGAATTAAGAAAAGTTTATTGATAATTTTTTTAGTTTCCACACAAACCTAACTTTTAAGAAACTACTACTTATTGAGTTTTGGTGTTCTATCCAAAAGGATATCTACTATTATCTGAAAAAGCTCTTAGAATTATCCTTACTTTTTTAGCTACATCTATGTCTAAGGCCATATTTTATTCATGTATTTCTGCAAAACGACACACAACAAGAGATTGAATGTAGATGCAGAATTGAGCTCTCATCTATTAAGCCAAATAGTAATGAGATTTAGATTCATGGAGGTCTGTAGAGATAATTTGTTGAATTGATTGACTTATTAAGACAAACCTGGGAGGCTTTTTTGCATTTATTTTCATGTGGACAATTATAAAAATTAAAGTAATTTCAAAGCTCGTGGGGAGTCTCATGTTTTCCAAGAAGAAAAATTGACTCTATACCCATGGAAGTCATGTACTTGTGATAAACCAAATGTCCCTAAGTATCAGAAGCCCAGCACCAGTGTGTTCAAATGGACAGAAGGACTGACGTAGCTCATTAAGACCCCTCTCCACCCCATATAGTTCAGATGCTAGCATATCTTCTTCAGGGTTCTGCATTTCCTCTAGCCCACTAGTGTTTCTGAAACCATCAAAGTGGTTTTCATTTATATTTGTGAATCAACTAAGTCTGCTAGGTGTCTCTATCCTACTCCATGTAGCTCAAGTCACAGCTAATAGACTATTGATGCTTTCAGAACCTTAGGCTGCTAAAACCTAGATGGACTTAATGCCATTCTCTCCATGTTGTTACATTGCCACCCATCAGAGAAAACTGGAAGGACACCTTTTTCTAGGAAATGGGAATGTAGTGAGTAGCTTAGCAGGGAGTATGAACTGTGACACTGGAAGAAACCTGCCACCTAATCAACACTGCTGGGGAAAAGAGACATCACAAAATTAACTTCACAGTAAAAGTGGTCAAGGGTAGAGATCATGTACTTAGCATGTGGCAGAGGGTGCAGGATTATTAGGATGGGGCTGAGATAGGGAGCCGAGCTGCCATGGAGGGTATAGTTGTTAGAAATATGATTTGTGAAAATATTCTGAAACCTTATAAATTTTCATGGAAAAATATGGTTCCCATGACTCCAAGATATCCCCAAAGTGTCAATAAAGTCATTCCAACTAGAAAAGAGGATGTGGCTCAGGAGCCTAATGCTTCTCCCTTATCAAGGCTCAGATCCACTATACTTTTCATTGAAAAGAGAATTAAATAATGAGTTTAATGGGTGACTCTTCCAAGAAGAGAGAGTTGTCTTATGTCCATGGGAAATTTAAGAGCCAAGTTGGAGATGAAGAATTTCAGAACTCCTAACCCCACTTACCCCGAACTGTATATACATTGTTTTAATCAGCTGTTTCACTGCTGTGATCAAAAGGCCTGACAAGAACAATTAGAGAAGGAAAAGTTTATTTGGGGGCTTGCAGTTTCAGAGGTCTATGTCCATTCCTCAGGGCTTGAGGTGAGGGAGAACATTATGGCCAAGGTGTGTAGCAGAGGAAAGCAGCTGGGAACATGGCACCAGGAAGCAGAGAAAGAGACAAAGCTCACAAAATATATACCTCAAAGGCACATCCCCAGTGACCCACCTCCTCTAGCCACATCCTACCAGTCTACAGTTTACCACCAGTTAAACCTTATGGGGGATTAACACACTGATCAGGTTAAGGCTCTCATAACCCAGTCATTTCATCTCTAAATTTCCTTGCGTTGTTTCACACCTGAGCTTTTGGGCAACACCTAATATCTAAACCATAGCATGTATGATCTGGAGGTTGGACCATTTACTTCTATTTCTTCTACTCCTAATTATCTTTATTGATTTATTTATTAAGAAATCAAATTTAAGGGAAAGTAGCCTCTCAAACTCAAGAATCTCGGAAAACTCTTGTGCTTGTGGGTCCCTCTTTCCCTCAAACTGTCTCCAAGCATTTTTAGTTAATGCACTCATTTTAATATCTGAGAAGTACAACATTCACTATGAAGATGAGTATGATTTAGTGGTTTTTAATCATTATTCAGAATTCTTTTCAATTATCAGTATTGAAATTTATCTCCACTAGTGTGGAAAATAGAGTTTGATTGGACTTAGGTTTCAGAAATCAGTTTGCTGAGTTTGATAAAACTTTATGGAGGTTGTTTGAAACAAAGGAGGTAGAATATACTTTATATATATATATATATATATATATATATATATATATATATATATATGTATAACCCATATTTAGAATATATAGATATTCATATATATATATATATATATATATATATATATATATATATATATCTTTATATATACTATATAATTCAGTTTTATGGCTATAATTGCTAGCAAGTTAGGCTTTATATATAACTAGTAAAGCTCAATTGTCATTTTTGTAGCTGGTGTCTTGGTATATTCTTTGTGGACAAATCATTTGTAGATGTCATTAGGGCCATCATTAGTTCTTTGATTTCCACAGGTAACCTAATGAGAAAAGGATGCCATAGGATCTGAGTAGAATGCCAACAGAGGCATCTGGGAATATCCCTGCATATCTCAAATGCCAGAGTTGAACATCAAGGACCCCTGTATGCCTAGGTCTAGATAGAGATAGAGAAACCCTGAACCATCTCCCTCATCATCACCTTCAACTTCATTCCATTCCTTCTCCTCAACAATCCCCAAATTGCCCTTGGGTACTATGGAGGCAAGAGATAACAGGTAGTCAAAAGCAAAATCAAGTAGATGTGGCAATGAGAGAAAGGAAAGAAGCCGATTGGGAACTCATGTGGGAGGTGTAATTGTGCCTATGGCAGGAGCAGAGGGCTCAGGTTCATACTGCAGGTGCTTGTTTGCTTTTTAACTCAGGCCTAAATCATGCTAAATCAACAGGCAGGAATTCGGAGATATCCCAGGTCATGGGTAGCATATAAATTTTTTCCTGGCATGCTAATGCCATTTGATAGGTAATGTGTCTGGCATACTGTGCTGAAATAGATTTCGAGGCTCAAATTGGGCTATGAGAAAGAGAAGGCTGTAATTCGTAAACATTTGCCCTGGGCATAACAAGGGAGATTGCAGCATGTGTGTGATGTGATTATCAACCCTGCCCCTCACTTTTCCAGGGCCTGCCAAATGTATGACTACACTAGTGGCATTGCCTGCTGGAAGAGATTGGCGAGCGCATGACAATTGCTGTGTAGGGCTACTTCTATCTTTTCCTGTCCTTTCATTTCTAAAAGACACTAGGGATTCAAGTCTCCATGTTCATTTTATTACAACCCTCTTCATTGATCCTGTTCCCAGAATAATTTTCTTCAGAGTCTACCAGAAAAGCCTTCCATCAGTCTCTCTGCACTCTCCCAAATGAGAGGCAGAGACAAAAATGAAACGATTCACAAGAGCAAAAAGACCCAGAGGGACTCTCCTCTTAGGCCACTGAGATACCTATAACAGTTCAGGTGAAATGACAGTCAAATGATTTCCTTGTTTGTTCCCTTCCCTTGACCAGTTTTTCAAGAAATCCATGTTGAAAATGTCTTGTTCCTCTATTTATATTGCATTATAATGCAATTGGTTGCTTTCCTCTGTTTGTTTCAGGGTGGTGACACAGCTCTGGGGGCCTGGGATGATGAAGTGAATGAGGAGGGAGAGAGACAGAGAGCACACACATGAAAACCCCCATCAGCAATAGTTTTTCTTATTTATAGTGACAACCCCAAGCAAAATATAAAAATATATTTAAGGAGATGACAGCTTTGTTGCTTCTTGATCACAAACCAGCACTTATGAGTTCACTTTTGTGAGCAGATAGAAAGGGCTGTGACTTGATAAAACAGGATGAGAAAAAAGAAAAAGAGATCAGGTGAAGGGCGATATGTCCTAGACAAGACCAGTACAAGGACCCAGATGCTGAACAGTTTGCAGACTCAGATTGTTGTCTGCAGGGCCCTGGACGAAGGGGGATGAAAACCCTCCCCTTCAGAAATCAGAATTCCAGAAAGGCAAGAAGTATTCAGAGTTGTCTTCCAGTACTATAGTTTGTATTCAATAAGAAACACAGTCTTTAATTTACTTCACATCAAAATAAGATGGAAAAAATGTGCATGAAAATATTTAAGGAATCACTTATTTCTGTGTTAAGTAGAAGCAGTAGCAATTTATAAGTGGATCCATGTTTGAACTGGATAAATCACTTTAAAAGGTAGAAGAGCTGAGGAGATACAATGGGCCAGAGAACTCCTGCTGGCAGAGAGGAAAAATCCTTGCTCCACGTGCCTAACAATTCCAGTTCTTCCTTTGGCTGAAGACATCCACCATTGCTTTGAACACATTTCTCTGGTTCAGTCCTTACTATCCATGCCCAGCTAGCTCACATAATCTGACTACTTTGACAGCCCATGCAATTTTACATGGATGCCCTTCCCATGATCATATCAAGCCCCTTGTTCCCACCACACACCCACCTGCCCACCCTTGTCCCTACTGTAGGTTCATCTCCTTTGTTGTCTTGACTCTCTCACCCTGGTGGACTCTTCCTCTGAGCACTGCTTTTGCCCACCTTAGTTACCTTGGTTGTTGTTGAGGGATTTTCTTTGGTATGTGATTCTGTGTTGACAATCATTCTCCTACCAATCTGCATCTGCTACTGTTCTTGGTAAAAGAAGTAAAAAGAAAATAACCCCAATGAGGAGTATGAAGAAAGGGAAAGGGAGAGATTTATAATCTCTAGTTAATGCTCGTTAGCGCTGCATTTGATGAAGAGACCACCACCCACCTCCACTGACCAAACCAGTTGTTTTGAAATGGCATATTTTGGCTAGTATGGGTTCATTAAATCTCCAGATGCCTTTTTGAAAGAAGCATTTGTCTGATGACAGCGGTTCTCAAACTTTGCTCCATTAGAATCTCATGGGAAACCTGAAGTGTAGGCTGCATGACACGCCAAATAAATTTGAATCTACAGAAGTGGAAACCAGGTGTTTAGAAGCCAACTTTAAAAACCAGTGCCGAGGCTTAAGGAGCAGCAGAATTGGAGGCAGATGGTGGACAGGAAACAAAAGAATGACTGGATTCAGAATCTCTGCACCTTATTGGCTTTGACACTAAATCTCTCACAGTCTCATTTTCGTTAGTTATAAAATGGAGTTAATTCAAATTTTGTAGGCCAGTCCTCAGTATTCTGAAGAGGTTTCAGGAAATCATCGTTTTGTATTTTTGGAAATACATTGTAGACTGCAACACTCCATGTGAACACAAAGTGTTATTAAAGTCACATAGCAGCAACACAGATTTTCTCATTCCACTCAACATCTTTGGCAAACTTGTAAGCTACATGCAGTCTGCGATTGGTGCACTCACTCCAACTCCATCTTGGGTCATGCTCTCTCCTCTATTGATGCTTATGACTTGATTTTCAGTGTCTTTAAGATATTCAAGGATGTCCAGGATGAAGGCCAGGGTAGCCATCTTGCCATGCTTTCAATGTGTTCAGATGATACAAAGAAGAATATGACTTGGGCAGCTAAGTCACTTTGAGCCAGAATTTAGTGAGTTAATTGTGTTCAGCTAGGATTTCAAGGACCCCAATGTCTGTTCTCCTTTCTGAGACTACTCTGTTATTTTCGGCATTAGTTTTAATTTTATGTCACCTTATCACCTCCTTTCTCCATCTTGGATTCTTCCAAAACTGCTTTAATACCTTGGTTGGAGTGTTACATATTTTAATGGCTAATGCTTCTATTCAACTATTTTACCCAGAGGCTAATAACCACATTTCTGATTTTGACTGGTGCCCTGGCCATGATTTCTGACAATTTTTTGGCTTGGCACATTAGTTTTGGACTCACATTACCTCTGAACCATGACTAGCACAAAGATAATATCAGGACTGGCTGAGCCCTTTCTTCTGACACACCTGTATTATTACTGCTCTACTCTTGCTCACCTATTATCAACTCTTAGCTCCTATATCTACTAATCTATTTAGTAATTTTGTATTAGATGACAGTAATATGTGCATTTCCACCATACCTTAAATTAGAGGGGTGATTGTTTAAAAGTGAAACATCAGGCACAGTGGGAAATAAATCAAGCCATATGAAGTTTTACAGACATTGTCTTGGTGTGCAAATGGCTCCACACCTGAATCCTCTGTTCTTTTTTTACATATTTTCCCCTCTCTACTTTCTAGATTTTTCTCCCTCAACTCTTATCCCAATATGTGAGAAGCACACATCAGCAATAATTGCCACAATATAACATCAAGGTTGTCCAAAGAAGAACCAAAATCAAATATGCAAAATATGCAAGTGATAAACTTAATGAAAATTTGACAAGACCTGCAAAACAAAACTATGAATTTTTACTGGGATCTTAAGACAAATCTTGAAATAAACAGAGAAAGAAAGATTACTGACTCTGCAACCTAAGGCTAAAAATGTCAAAATATATAATTTTATACAATTAATTTGAATGTTTAATATAATTTTAACAACAATTATAAATAAACTTTTTAGAAGTTAAAGAGTCTAAGTTTAGGCTGGGTATGTAGCTCAGTGGTAGAGTGCTTACTTAAGCATGTGTGAGGCCCCAAGTTCAATCCCCAGCATTGGAAAAAAAAAAGTCATAATTTCACCTGAATGAGTAAACATGTGAAGATAGCAAATGTTGTTTTTTAAAAGTAAAGAACTCTGCCAGGCACCATGGCACAGGCCTATAATCCCAGTGGTTCCGGAGGCTGAAGCAAGAGGATCACAAGTTCAAAGCCAGCTTCAGCAACTAAGTGAGCCCTGAGTAATTTAGTGAGACTCTGTCTCAAAATAAAAACAAATATGGATGGGGATTTTGTTCAGTGGTTGAGGGTCTCTGGGTTCAGTCTCTAGCACCAAAACAAAACAAAACAAAAAAGGAAAGAACTCACTCTGATGACAAGCTGTGTAGTAATTTCTTAAAGATTTTAAACAACATGCTGTTGGCAAAAGAGCCAATCAACAGATCAGAGAAGAATAAAGAACGCCTCATGGACAGATATTTACCTTTGCAATATTCAATATCTAGGGACTGATAGCAAGACGAACATGCAATGCTTGATTAGATGTCGGGGTGGAGAACAATCTCCTGTTCATGTACCAAATAAATTCCAGGAGGATTAAAAATTAAAGAAACTAATAAAATGCTATCAAAAGCGGGGGTGGGGTGGGGGTGGGTAATACCAATAATTATCTGACGTAAAAATAAGGAAGGGCTTCCTAATCATAAAAACAAAGAAAGGAATTACAAAAAACTATCAGTACATAAGACTGCTAAAAAAAGGAAATTTTTGTCATATATAACATTTAAAGATAAATGACATGTTAAGAAATATTTGAAACTTTCACAACTGATGATTGGAGCTATCAATCTCTAATGTGCTCAAATTGATTAAATTTTAAAAATCCTTAAACTCAAAATTACAAAATGCAGTAGTCCAATAAAAATATAAACATCCTCAGATTCTTTAATAATCCAAGAAATGTCCATTAAACAATAACAGAAAATTATTTTCTACCCTTAAAAGTGCTAAAGAAAAATATAATTCTCATTCAATACCTAGAAGATGGTGTGAAAAATTGGTACAACCTCTAATGGAAAAGAGTCTTGAGTTTTATATTATATTCAGAGTACCATAAAAATTCCAATCTTTTGATTTTTAATTATTTGTGTGGAGACCCATTCTGAAACAATAATCATATACATGCTCAATTTATTATAGTGTATCACAGGGTAATTTTAATATAAATAAAATAACTCTAAATGTCCAACAATACAGGGAAGATTTAAAATCATGCACCCACACTATTAAAGCACTAAATCATGTGGCAAAGAGTAATAATATCAAATGGTGCTCATAAATTGTCAAATGAAAATAAAGTATGATACAAAGTGGGACTGTAGAGTACAATAACAGTTTTCCCACCATATGATTATATTTCATCATAATATGCATATTCAGCACACCTCCATGTTCACTATCCATTTGATCCTTATTTGGTGGGAAGGGGACTCATTACTTTTCTTCTTGAGTTGAAAAAGATGTAGATTCAAGACTGAGTTCTACCATACTAGCCTCTCTACTTTTTTTCACCTAAGGTTCATGCCATGCAGTAAGAGCTACTTTAAATAAATTTAGGGTGTGCCAATTTGGGGGAACTCTTCCCGAGTTCCTCAGACCACTGAATATGAGGTAGAAAAGATTTTGTATGACTAGTATTTTTCTATGCTTTTCTCTGGGCACAGGGATCCACTATTGTGAAAGAGAGTGTGTGTGTGGAGGGATTATTTTGGAATCTAGAACTAAGGAAGAGAAGAAATTCCAAAAGCACATACAAAAACAAACCACATGATTCAAGACTTTGATTAGAGTTAAGAAGAAAACAAGCAGAATGTGTTGGTGAAGAATTAGTTTATGGGAACAGGAGCTTTTTAATTTCAAGGAGGACTTTCAGGAACAGGTGACAACTTGAGCAGATACCCAAATGATGTCCAGAAGGAAGATATGGAGAAAGAGGTTTCCAAGCAGTGGAGACTGCATGTCAGAGGACCCTGAAATTGAAAAGGGTTGATGCAAAACCCAGGAGCCTGGAGTATAGTGAGCAGGAGATAGAATGGTATGAAATGAGAAGGAAAATTCTGGGTCAGATCATACAGGCTGGGTAGGGACAGAATACATTCTACCTTGTGATTAGAGTATATCCCACTGAAATGTACCCAGAGGAAGTGGGATTTAAACTGATCAGTTGCGCAAATCAGTAGGATTTTCATGCACACACATGGGGGTAGAGCACTGCAATAACTAGGGCAACAAGATCATGATATAAAGCACAGCTATACGATGCCTGTCTGATGTGAAAGTCCTTCTTTTTATTCACTTATTCCTTTCATTAGCTAGGGAGTGGGGCTGAACTATTTCCAATAACACTTATATTATCTAACATTTTAGTGATGCTCAATTATAATCATTGTGAAACTCATTTTGAGAATCCCTAGTTTTCCTTTATCATGTTGCCTTATATATAATGGTATGAGGAACTCAGGAACAGTTCTGGAAAACTGACACTCCCATCTAAATCAAAAGCATCAAAAATTGTTGACACATTGTACAAGTTATTAAAATTAGCAATGCAAAGTTTTTTAAACAGGACAAAGGGACAATTCTGTTCAATCTTGTCAGTTATGTGAAACTAATGATGAGGGCAACTAGTTAGTCATAATTTAAACAAAATGAAATATTTATTGTGAAAAAGTAAATATAAGTCTGAAACCTTAGCAATGAAACATAAATGAATAAAAAAAAAATCGCTTTAGATTTCAGTCCTTGGTCTATTTAATTTTATTGCAGCTAAACTCATCTCTTCCCTGGGAACAGATTGCAACATAAACAGATATTTATGACATTGTATAACTATTCATAGTTCTCTGTTAAGAAAACATCTGAAAATGCTTTTTATTTATTTTGAGATAGGTAAGGTTGAATACCTGAAAAAAAAAAAAAAAAAAGATTCTGGGCTCTCTGCTGTGCCTTTGTTGTGTTTTGCTTTCTCTGCACTGCTTATTTATATACTAAAGTTGGATTGCAAGAAGAAGAGAGAAAAAAAAAAGCTTTAGAAGTAGTTTCTGTTGTTTCCTATTCAACTCACATATCATGACCTACCTTAGTCTCTTCCACCATTTTTTTCTCTGAAACTTCTGAATTGCTGACATAGTTTAGATACCTGCATGTCCCCCAAAAGCTCATGCATGGGACAATGTGAGGAAGTTGAGGTGAAATAATTGGGTTCTGAAAGCTTTAATCCAATTAGAGATTAACTGAGTAGTAACTGAAGGCAGGTAGGGTGTGGCTGGAGGGGTGGGTCATTGGGAGCATGCTTTGGGGGTATATATTTTGTTCCTGGTGAGTGGAGTCCCTCTCTCTCTCTCTCTCTCTCTGCTTCAGGATCATCAGGTCCTGAGTTACCTTCCTCCGCCATATCTTTCTGCCATGATGTCCTGCCTTACCTTGGGCCCAGAGCTATGACGTTGGCCATCTCTGGACCAAGACCTTTGAAGCTATGATCCCGCAAACAAACGTTTCCTCCTCTCTAATTATTCTCGTCAGATATTTTGGTCTCAGCAGTTGAAAAGCTGATTAAAACAACTTCCCACTTTGGAGAAATCCAATGCTAGTTCCCTTCACCCATTTGCTTCCTCTGCATGCTCTCCTCCTCTTTAGCACCTTGTCCCCCTGCCTTCACCAATCCCTCAGGACTCCTGATTCACATTTAGCAAATGTCTTTCAATGCATTTCTTCTTTTGTCACAGAAAACAGACAACTTCCTGAGGGTTTCCTCAATTATTTTTAAATTGCCCCACCATCACTTTGGTCTTAACACTTGTCAAATTATCCCCACAGCCTACCACCTTTGTCATACCCCAATCCCCTGTGTGAAACCCGGGTTTCCTGGTTTCATCTAATCAGCTTTCCCACCTCAACCCAGGACCCTGTCTCCTGCCTGCCTAACTAGGCCAGACTCACTTCCTGAGAAGCACCCTTTACTCCTAGGTTGTATCCCCAAATGCTCCTAAAGGGGTCTTTTAATTTTACCTTCTTAAGTCTAATGTACCTTGTCCCTTCTCTTCATAGGCACAGTTACATTTTAGACCTGCATCTTTCAGCTCCTTTAAAACAATTAACACTCATCTACTTGGTAAATATTCATTAAACGCATGCTATATGGAAGACTCTTGTTTTAGTTTTCTTCAGTGTTACCCAAACACCTGACAAGCACAACTTAGAGGAGGAAAAGTGTCTTTTAGGCTCACAATTTCAGAGTTTTCAGTCCATGGTCAGCCAATTCCATTGCTATGTATCTGAGGTGGGCAGAGCCTAATGTCAGGGGTGTGGCAGAGGGAAACTGCTCAGTTCATAAGAACAGGGAAGCAGGCAGAAAGAATCCATGTCTGTATAATATGTCAAAATACACTCTACTCTCATGTATATCTAAACAGAACAAATACAAATAATTTTAAAAGAGAATAAAGAGCCAGGGACAAGATATAATCCCCAAGGGCATGTCCCCAGGGACCTACTTCCTCTAGCTCCACTCCACATATCTACAGTTACCACCAGTAGTCCATTCAAATAATAAGTACATCAAATGGATTAATCCAGTGATGTTACAGCTCTCATAATCCAATCTTTTCACCTCTGAACATCACTGCATTGCCTAATACATGAACTTTTGGGAGGACATTTTTATATTTAAACCCAAATATCTGTATTCTAGGCACATGAGACATACAATGAAACCAAGTGTACCAAGATTTCTGCTTTCAAGAAGCCTATATCCTCCTTGGCAGAGAGAGTGATAACAAACATAGAATTTAATAAATAAGTACATTATTATATGATAAGTTAAAAGGTGGTGTTACGGAATAAAACAGAATAAATGGGACACAAGAATCTAGGTGGCAATAAGGGATTACTGTTTAAAATAAGGTGTCCAAATTAGGCCTTATTTTAAAAAGGTGATGTTTGTTGTTGTTGTTTTCAAGAGTGATACATCTCAAAAGAATTGTCCTAGTCCTGAATACACTAAGAGTGAAAGCAGAGACCAGTGAGGAGGCAATGATGGCTCTGACCAAGGGGTAGCAGTGAAGATAGCCAGAAGTAACATGATTATAGCCATTTTGTGATGGCAGAATGGATTTGTCTATGGATTGGAAGGTGTGAAAGGCATGGATAAACTAAGATGGTTGTGTTAGTCAGCTTTCCCTGGCTATAACGAACCTTGAGATAAATTAACTTATAAGGAGAAAAGGCTTGTTTGGGCTCACAGTTTTGGAAGTTTCAGATCATGGTTGGTTGGCCCATCACTTTTGGGCCTGTGGTGAGGTAGCACATCATGGTGGGAGCACATGAAGAAGAAGCTGCATACCTCACAGAACCCAGAGAAAGGAAGAGGAGGAATTGAGCTCCAATAGTCTCCTCAAGGTCATGGCCCAAATGACCTGACTTCCACTAGGCGTTGGCCTCAAAAGGTTTCAGCATCTCCAAATATTGCCACTAGCTGGGGACCTGGCCTTTAAAACACGGGCCTTTGGGTAACACAACCAACAATAACATTGGTCCCCAAGATTTTTGGCTTGAGAAAATAGAAAAATGGAGTTGCTATTCCAGAAATAGAGACAACTGCTAAACAAGCAGCTGTAATTGGGTAACATCAGGAGTTCCACTTTAGACACATATGGTTTGAAGGATCTATTAGATGTCCTGTGGAGAGGTGATGAAGGCAGCTGCCTACGTGAGGCAGGAATGTGGAGGAAGAATCAACATATAGAGGATATATCCAGAGAAAAGAGAAGAATATCCAAGTGGCAGCCCAGGACACTATAATGTAAAGACCTAGGGAATATAAAAGGAATCACCAAAAATGTTTAAAAAAATAAAATAAAGGAGTGACCAGTCAGATAGAACAAACAAGAAAATGTGTACCTTAAAAGCAAGATCAAGAAAGGATATCAGAGAAGAGGATTTATGTAGCTGTACCATTGCTGATAGTTCTTAAGATAAGGACTGAGACTGAGAATTTACCTTTGGATTTAGAAAAAAAAAAAAAATCCTGTGGAGTGATACAGGTAGGTTTACAAGAAGCAGTTGGGAGGATACAAATTAGGACAGTGAATATAGATGAGCTTTAAGACATTTGCTCTAAAAGGGAATCACATTTACCCTAAAGTGCAGTACCCGGTGGGTCGAGAAAAGGACTTTAAGGTGGGAAGAATAAGCTGGGCATGTGGTACCTACCTATAATCTCAGCAAATTTAGGAGGCTGAGGTGGGAGGATCACAAGTTCCAGGTCAGCCTTAGCAACTGAGCAAGACTGTCTCAAAATAAGAACTAAAAAAATTTAAAAAAAAAAGACTGGGTATGTAGCTTTGTGGTAAAGCACCCCTGGGTTCAATTCCTTGTACCAGAAAAAAATAATAATAAAAGATAGGAAGAATAATAGCATATTTGTATGCTGGTGGAAATGATCCACAGGACAAGAAAAATATCTCTGGAGATTGTGGCAACAATTGCTCTGATAAAAGGAAGCAGCATTTAATGCTCACATGGAAGGATTGGCTTTAGGCAAGAGCACAACTGTTTTACCTCTGGTTACTGCATAGGGGTGTCAGGATCCTATGGGAGATACGGTATTAAGACTTTGTAGGTTCCCTTCTGCTTGCTTCCATTTTCTCAATGAAGTAGAAATCACGGCCAACCACTAAGTGTGAGGTTGGAGAGGATACATACTGCAATTTGAGGGAAGCAGAGAAAAGATGGAATAGTATCTGCAGGAGTGAAGGAATGAATGGGTTTGTAACATGGTTGCTGGGCAGCACAAAGAGTCCATTTCTGGTCATGAAGCTAAAACATGATCTGTCAATGAAATGTTGTTTCTTTCTTACTAGCTGGTATGATCCATGCTTATCTTGCTCATAGTTAGAGTCCCATGGCTAGGACAGTGCTGGTATATAAAGGAACCCTATCCCTACCCTTCCTTTAAGATGAATTCATCTTCCACAAAGCTGTCAAAGAAATTTCTATAAAAACATTCTTGCAATGGTTTACCATAGTCCTCAGGATAAAAATTCCAACTTCTGAGCACAGTACAGAAAGCTTATTATGGTCTTGTCTTTGGCTAAGTTTCTAACCAGGCCTATTGTTTTAGCTTCATGCTTCATATGTAGGGCATCTTAGAAACTCCCATAATATTTCAT
The DNA here is from genome assembly GCF_047511675.1 of Marmota flaviventris. Classification (NCBI taxonomy): domain Eukaryota; kingdom Metazoa; phylum Chordata; class Mammalia; order Rodentia; family Sciuridae; genus Marmota; species Marmota flaviventris. The sequence goes on from NC_092508.1 coordinate 91,171,408, forward strand.
GCTGTATCTTTTTGGACTCTCCTCTTCACTTCTAGCTTCTAAATGATTAATGACCACTAGTATTTAGGGATTCAGTTCACATACCACCTTCTCAAAGTAGCCCTTGCTGACCTCCTCCCTAACACTTCCTCCTCCCAGTCTGCACTGGATGCCCATATTATCCCTTAGTGACTTCTGTCTCAGCATTTTCACTTCCATATGATAATTGTGTCTCTGTTCACCAAATCAATGCAGGTAAAATCCAGCATAGCATCGTGTTATTTATTTGTATCCCGACCTTCTGCCATGGTGTCTGGCATACAATGGGTACTTTAAAAGTGTCCATAGAATAAAGGAAGGAAAAATAAGAACCAGCAATGACCATCTGTTGTCTATAAGATAAGCTCATATAAACATTAGTACATAATACATAGCAAGGCAACCACTCTTAACTGTGTAGGTTACTTTCTTAATTCTTTGACCCTTTTCTACTTCTAAAGGTACTTTACATACATATTTTGATTTTTTTTAATGAACAAAACAGTTGATATTTGTTTAAGATTTCATTTAGAGAGATAGGAAGCACTCTTTTAACAGGTTTTCAGACTGGAGTTAGGTGGCTCTGAGCCACACTCACTCTGTTACGTCTAATTAGCAAAGTGGAAGAGGCACACAACACTGGATGCGAGTCGACTCAGGTTGAATCTCTACTCCTCTCTCTTTACCTGAGTCTCCTTTCCTCATTTGCATAAAGCTTACCTGGAGCCATATTGTAAGGATGGCATATTGAAGATGAGCAATAAATGATAGTTAGTGATTAGAACTGTGAATCAGGATTGGTTAGGCAGCTTTCCTGAATAACAAGTGGCTATAGATCTGAACAAAACAACAGTTTCACTTGACAATCCACCTCTTTCCCTGCTCTCTGAGGTCAACCTGCTTCTCATCCTTTAGGTCTTACTTTAAATGTCCTCATCCTCTATAAATTGTTTTCTACTATACCTATACCTGCCTTCCACCTCAGTCCACATCCTCTCTTAGCACCTGGGTCCTCCAGTGCCTTCATGGTGCTCACTGCCAATTAAAATTCTAGACTGCAAGTCCCATAGTTGTCTTCTTTAGAATCACACATCCACTGCCTAGTCCAGAGGCCTCACACATGCTAGGCAAGCACCCTACCACTGAGCCACACCCCCAGCTGCACCATGTTTGATTGCACTAGTTAACTAATTTGTTTAGGATTTTTTTAACTTCACCAAGTTGCCTGGAAACCAGGGAGAATATGTTTGTCATTATATCGGGTCAGCTCTCAGAACTAGGGGTCATGGTTTCTGAGACTTTTTTTTTCTGCCTGTGGTTCCCAAAGGCTTCATTACTAAAGAATATTAACAATTACTGTGTGTTCAGGACAATGAATTATTACCAATAGATGAAATCAGAACAGGAAAAATACAAAGTTTCTCAAATGAAGACTCTTGTCAAAGAAAAATATACAATGATTATAAAATCTACTGGTCATGCCTTAAGATGAGAATCCCAACCCAGCTCCCTGTATTTTGCCAGGAGCTGAGGGAGCATGCCAGAATGCTTTGAAACACTGATCATGCCCTGCAGTCACTTGCAAGCTGGCTGAAGAAGTCAAGACTGACATCCTTGAAATCTGGTGAGAATACAAGTCGATATAAATTACAGGCTAAACTGTGCTTTACAGGAGAGCACTAAAGTTACTGTAATTTAACTACAGAACGCCTGAGGAGGGGGAAGATCAGTGAAGACTAAAAGCTTCCTATGGGAAGTGGGGCTTGAGGAAAGAGCAGAAGAGTAAGGAACAGGGGAGGCCTGGATCAAGCAGAGCGCCCTGCTGGTGATAGGCTTGACATTGACAGTGTCACGAACTTGGAACCCAGTGAATGCATTCCCACAACTGTGAGTGGGCCTGTGCCTGGAAAACTGTCTTGCATGTAGGATGGTCCAACTGTAAAGCCTGTGGCTTCCTTGCTACTTCACTACCTTCCTCTAGTCTGCCCTGGAACAAAGCAAGACTGAACCAGCACCACCACAACAATTACAACCATGCAAAACAAAAAGATTCTCTACCCATTGGATTGGCAGCAGGTGGAGAGTCCAGGCCTCAGCCAAAGAAACCATAAGGACAAGCATTTGTGAAAACGCATCTGACTAAACAGTTGTTATATCCCATAAGGAAATGAGATATTGAAAACAAACGACAGCAGGATACTGAGCATGCCTATTTGTACAAGTGTGCATGTCCATGAGTACATGTGTGTGTACTCTATGCACATGTGTGCAGTATGAGTTTGTGCATAGTGTGTACATGTGGGTGTGATGGTATGTGTATGAATGTGTAGAGTATAGGCCATGTTGTTGTATGTGTACTGTGCTATAGTGTGTACCTATGTTTGCAGATGTGCATGTGCAGTTTGTAGTGTGCATGCATGTATATGTGTGAGATGTGGATGCACTTGTATTTGCAGATGTGTGTGTGCATGGAAAGTGCACCTCTCTCTGCCCTGGCATTTGCTTGGGTATCCTCAGGTTTTGGATCCCTCACAGGCAGAAGGAGGTTTGGGGTGCAGACCCCTACTTTCTATTCTGAATCCTGGAAAACCCGCTGTCCTTTTGTGTCTTGCTGTCTGTCTGCAGGGACCTTTCCTCACTGATTTTCTTCCCAGTCAGAGAAGGCGGGGCTGTGCTCTCCTGGGAAGGCTGGGCAGCCAGGAAGTGACTTTGATGGATCGCTTTGCACTGGAGACTCAGCACTCCCAGATTAGAGATGCTGCAACTCCAGCACCCGCGCCTCCATCCGGGGTTGTTCTGATGAGATAATTTTTCTCATTAACCTTGATAACTCTCTGCTGATATATGGATCTGTGTGCACTAACACAGAACTTTTTAAAAAATCCTTTTTAATGTTCTATGCCTTCCAGAGAGAAGAACTTGGAGTCTGGTCGCAGCCTACAACTGTTCAGCTGTTTAGTAGCCAGGACAACAGCTTCTGGGCACCCCAGTCTACATGGAGGGAGGAACGCAACAAGTCCTGGTCTCCTTGGTTTGCTTAGCTAGAAAACTCTCAACAAATAGAGATTAAGCGTTGGAGTGAGTGACACTTTAGAGATCTAACAAATCCATGGGGTTCACGTGCTCCCACTTGCACATCACAGTCTATAACCCAGATAGTTAACAATGATGGCTCCTTACAATTGTCCTAAGCATTACTTGGGATGTTTTTTTCCAGCAAACTTTCTATTTCTCCAATTAAAATGAATTTCTGTATCATACTTGTTTTACAGTACTTGTCATGATGAATTATACCTGTCATTTGGGTCTTTTTCCTGGTCAGCTGTGAACACTTTGGCAATATAGCCTTTCATTTTCACCTTTGTTTCCTCAGCATGAATACATTGTCTGGCACTTAGTAAGAATTTGATTAATGTTTGTTGAATTTTGATATGAATTAGATAATGCATGAGATTAGGAAGTACCCTGGGTGCTTAATGGAGTCCAGTATTAAAAGGGAGGTTACTAATATCTTCTCAGTTCTACTTACAATGGAGAGAGGCCAGGGAAAGTTAATACATTGAGATTCTTAGTCTACTATCATGAATAATTGCAAAAACAGGGCCCAGGAATATAACATATTGACAAATTTAAACACTTTTATGAAAACCCAATGCAATATAATTATGATGTCTATAAGGTAAGTACAGCACTTGTTTTTAAAATAATTCATAGTAGCCAGGAGTGGTGGTACATGTTTGTAATGCTGGTGACTTGGGAGGCTGAGACAGAGGATTGTAAGCTCAAGGCCAGCCTCAGCAATTTAGTGAGACCCTAAGAAAACTACTGAGATCTTGTCTCAAAATAAAAAATGAAAAGGGTTAGGATGTGGCTTAATGGTAAAACCTCCCTGGGTTCAATCCCCAACACCAAAAAAAAAAAAAAAAAAAAAAATCAGTATGCAATATGCCATGTGATCCAGTCATGAGACCCAGTGGAATGATGATCTTTTTTGATTTGTCAGTGTACCTCTGAGTTTACACATAAACTGATTTAGAAATTATGTCAAAATTCTAAATTCAAGGCTCTTCATGAATATGAGACTCAAGCAAAAGTTCTTCTTGACTTCAATCTGATGCCCAGCCACATACACCTACAATAAACACCTCCTCTCCTTTCTCCCTTTGACCAGGCAGCAGCCATTCAATAGTCTATGAACTGGCACTCTTTTTGGAAAGAAGTCATGTACATCTTGGGAAGTGAAATTAACCTCATAAATCTTTAATGAAGCTGGCAAGATGTTGTGTTGGGCTACGGAGGTAGGGGAGTGGAATTTTAAAAACTTCCAGGAACTCTCGACAGAAAACAGGGAGGTGATAGCTGACAGCTGCTGTAGGGTTAGAGCCAATGACGACATTGAAAAAAGGGGGGACTCTGACTGAAAGCAAAGGGGTGGTGTGGTCCCTTTCAATAGGAGGCAGTTTTCAAACCATGTTGCTTAGAATAAGTTGCTGTTTCCCTGTACCCCTAAAGAGTTTTTGTTTCTGGGAGTATGGGAAGGGTCCTGAGAATTTGCACTTCTTATAAACTTCCTCTTGGTGCCGATGTTGCTGGTCCTGAGGGTTCTCAGGACCATTGCTCTGTGGGAACCCACTCTTACAAAAATGCCAGGCATAAAAAAAGAAAGAAAAGAAAAATGCCAGGCTACATCAGAATTATTGGAACTGAAAGAGGAACCAGTGGGCACTATTTGAATTATAGAGAACTTAAAGGTGTAAAGAATATTATTTATAAACAAATAAATAACAGAAATGTAGAGAGGGGAGAGTGATACCATTTTTTAAATTAGCAACTTGTATTATACCCATTTGGTCATAAGGTCAACTGAAACCACCCAAGTGATGTTCATCTACTGAAACTATTATGAAGATTATAGTAATATATAAAATGGAATCCAGATTGTGATATTAGCTCAATTCACAATAGCTAAGCTATGGAACCAACCTAGGTGCCACCTTCAATAGATGAATGGATGAAGAGAATGTGGTAAATTCAATGGAATATTACTCAGCCATAAGAAGAATGAAATTAAGGCATTTGCCAGTAAATGGATGGAATTGGAGACTATCATGCTAAGTGAAATAAGCCAATCCCAAAAGACCAAAGGCAGAATATTCTCTCTGATATTCGGAAGCTGACTCACAATAGGCAGGGGTGGGTGAGGGGGTAGATTGGACAAGGGGCAATGGGGGATAAGGGAAGGAGGATGGGAATGGGAAAGACAGTAGAATGAATTGGACATAACTTTCCTCTGTTCATACATGAATACACAACCAGTGTAACTCCACATCATGTGCAACCACAAGAATGGGAAGTGGTACTCCATGTACGTATGATATGTCAAAATACAGTCTGTTGTGATGTATAACTAAAAGGAACAGATAAAAAGTAAAGAAAAAAGAGACTGTGATGCTAAATTCAATGTGAGAACTAGGTTCAAGACGTGCTCCATGAAACAGTGTCTTCTGAAGTTCCAGGCCCTCCACCAGATACCAGGGAACACAGCTTCGGAGAGGAGACACATTTTTGACACTTAGGGTAGGCTTGCCCAAAGACAAACTTGCAAAAAAAGCTCTGCCTACTGGAGCTTTTAATGAACACATCAGACCCGTGGCAGAAGCTGAAATGCTTGCAAAGATGCTTGCTTAGAATGTTCCCCCGCCCTGTGCAATACTTTTAATTAAAGTCAGTGACGATTGTTAGGCTATTGGCTCCTGCTTGAGGAAGCCTGGTAAATGCCAGCCAGAGATAGTAGGTTCTTGTTTCCTGCCTTTACCAAAGGGTTCTCAACCTCTCTCAGCCTCAGTCTTTTGTCTAGCAAATGAGGTAATGGATTTTTTTTTTTTAAAGAGAGAAAATGAGAACATGGGAGCTTCTCACATGCAGGGCTTGGCCTGTGGAGGCCACACAATTGTTATAACATATGCCAGAACTTTAGGATATTTAGGCTAATTCCAGATATACTATAATTTTTTTAATGCTTTATCTCCATGCTATGAGATTGACAATATTCTTATTGTCCCCACTTTGTTGGGGGAAAAAAAGCCACAAAGACTGAGAAAGGTGGTAAATGTGTCTAAAGTCACACAATTAGTATGTAGAGATCAAGGCTATCTAAAAAAAATTAGTTTTCTCAATTATTCTTTCTAAATAATTAGTCTGTGGGGGGAGGGCGAATACTAAAGGGCTGTTAACTGATCCAAAGAATTAGTCGACCTATTGTAGAGCTCTATATTTGACATTTGAGCACATTGTCATTTCAGCTTTTTTTTAATGTATTTTTACTTATAGATGGACACAATATTTTATTTATTTATTTTTATGCGGTGCTAAGGATAGAACCCAGTGCCTCATGTGTGCAAGGCAAGTGCTCTACCACTGAGCCACAACCCCAGCCCCTCATTTCAGCTTTCTTAACATTATTTCTATGAGCTAAGAGTTAAAAACTGGATTTATGGAAAATTACTAGTCTTTATTTTACACTTAGCCTGCTTCATTCACTTATGTTACCTGCCTTTCCCTTTGGCCTCTGAAATTATGGCCCTTAGATATTTTTAAACATTATTTTCTTGCAAAAGAACACTGACATATCCACACAAATATGTGCACATATAAGTATATGGCGATTTTACTCAAATAGTAGAACAAAGCAAAATTTTAAAAAGTGGAAACAACCCATATGTCCATCAACAAGTGAATGTCTGAAAAAATATAATATCCACAAAATGGAACTTAGTCACACTAAACGGCACAAACATGGATGAATCTTGAAAGCAGAATTGATGACCAAAAAGGCCAAAAACAAAAGAAAACATGTTATGTGGTAAAAATTATATGGTATCCCAGAACCATAGACCTCTATAGGACAGAAAGCAGATCAATGTTCACCAGGGTCAAGAGGTGGAGTGGGTGGAGTGCTGACTTCCAAAGACACAGGGAGCTTTGTCTTTGGAAGTGTAATGAATGTGTTTCATATCTTGATTGTGGTGATGGCAGTCACATTACATTTGTCAAAATGCATTGAACCATACATATTAAAATGAGTGAACATATTTAATTACATTTAAATTATAAATAAATAACATTGGTTTTAAAATTGGCTCTTGGGTGGGGGGCAAAGAGCTTTGCAAAAGATATAGTAAATATGTATGCAGAGTGTTGGAGACCTTGAGTTTTCTCCTAATGTTGTCATAAATTAGAGTAAATTCTTTATGTCTAGGTAGAATTATTTCCTACTTGTTTGGGATGCATCTAAAACAAATGGTGATGGAGAGATTTCAGAAAGCATTTTTCATGTGTGGGATCCCATTATTCTTTAATTGGTGGTATAAAGTTTGGTGCAGTGGTGCATGCCTATATTCTGAGCTCCTTGGGAGCATGAGGGAGGAGAATTTCTTAAGCCTGAGAGTCCAAGACCAAACTGGACAACATAGTAAGATGCCATGTCAAAATAATAATAATAATAGAATAGAGATCATAAAGCAGAAGTAACAAAATGTCAAATAAAAATAGTTCTCACCTAAAGCATTACCCTTACTTATGCATTGGAGATTATTTGTATTATTGTATTTTTTTTAGTTGAATTACACTTGAGTACACAGTGTATACGGTCTTAGATGTAGCATGATGGATTTTCATAAACAGCACACCCACATAACTGGCACCCCAACTAGATCATAGAGGAACATCAGCATTCCAGACATTCCTTTATGTGTTCGAGTCCTCCAAACAAGTCACACTAAATATGGGCCAAAGACAGCCATAACCACAACCACAATATCTAAAATTGAAAATTGCTCCACATGGAAGCTTTCATCTGTGATATTTGATACAAAACTTGACATCACATCAAGAAGTAAATCATGGGAAGAAACTTGAAGATTAATGAAAATGTAGGCAGGTGGTATATGAGTACTCCTAGAATCCACCCCAAATGGCTTATTTTATTGAAAATTCACACAAATCCTTCAGCATAGTACCTGAAATAGAGTGGGAGTTAAGTAAATATTTGTTAGAAGGAAAGTGAGGGGTGAAGAAAGGACCACATTTTAACTTCTTACTGAATTTATATACCTAAAGAGAGTGAAAAAAAAAAAGCGTTTGATTAAAAAGTTCAATAAATAAGACTAACACTTTTTCACTTAATTCACCCACTCTAACCATTTCCCTAAATAATCTATTGATTAGTATTTAGGATTATTGTATTGAGGATAATTTTGAGTCCATAATTTTGAAAGGCATAAATTATTGAGATGCTTACAAAGAATGAATTTCGATTTCTCTCCTTCTACCTCAGCAAATTCTGGACAAGAAAGGAAGAAAGATGGCTAGACCGTTCAGTGGTTGGCATGCCCTCATCAAAGCTCTTGACTTCATCAGGAGGAGCAGCCATGGTTATTGAGTGAGCATGGCAGCTCAGCTGAAGGATGATCAATGGACTTCAACTCAGAGGCAGAGCTGATTGACAGAAGATAATTCTCATCCAAGATAATGGGGAACCTGAATCAGTCACATGCTACTAGAAACAGAAAGAATAAATCTTCCCAAATGAGAAAAAAAAAAAATCACCCTTTTGATGTGTTCATGCTTTCAGCCTGAGTCTGATAGCTGACAATATAGAAGTTTAAATTTCCAAAATGATCTTTTTTCAGTTTAGATTCTTATCAGTGTTCTTTGTTGGTATTACTTAATATGTTTTCTCAGAAAGAAGCAAGGAATCACCTTCTTTCCTCCAAGAGAGAACATTATAAAGGGTTTCTGCCAAAAGCATGGAGCCTCAGATAAGTAATCTCATCCTTCACCCATGATAAATAAGCTATTAAAAATCAAGAAAAAAAGAAGCAGTTGGAATGTCTGAAATGCACAGACAATGTTGTGGGAACCTCATTTGTAAGACCAGGAGTCTTCCCCATTGTTTAGCCACAGTGCTGAATCTTCTCTATTTATATTTTTGTTTGGGATTTTTCTCTTCCCTGGCCTGACGTGCTTTGTGTGGGAGACTGAAAAGCTGCCAGGGCTAGTCCATCTGGCTGGCCAAATGGATTGTGCTCACTGGAGCGATGCCAATTGTAAACCAGTAGAAAGTTTAATTTCTGGACAGTCTAAACACCCGGCTCCTTTCTCAGTTTAATGGAGACTACGTTTCTATTTTCCAGGCGACTCTTACAGTTGGCCTGAGCATTGTCACCATGTCTTGCCTCCTAGAATCTTGATCTCAGTCTCCGAGCTCAAGAGTGAAACCTCTCCTCGGCATCAAGTCCAAAGCACTGAAATGAGTTTGATGAAAAGGTTTATGGCAAGTGAAAAATCACTATGTTACATTTGATTACATTTGTCTGACCTTGAACAATCTTAGGAGCCAGAGTAGTCATTTCAGTTAAGTAATTTAGTTTAAATTGCTTAATTAAGAAATAAAATTTCATGGAATTCCCTAGATTAATTTGCACTTATACTTAAGAGCATCAACATTTATAATCAATTTAAAGAGGAAATAGGCCTAGAGTATTTTATAGTTTGCAGTGAAACCTAATTGGATTCATTTGGGCTGAAATAGGAAATATAGAGTGATCTGATATATTTTTAATTTCCCACATCTTAAGGACAATAATGGGCATTTAATCTTTGTGAGGCACTGAGTTTCAGACTTGAAATTACAGAAACTGTGGATTTCTAAGATAAACTGGCTGATTCCCCTTGCTCTTACTTTTCAGAGAAGGCATTCAGTAGGGCTGGATTGCAGCAGGATCCAGAGACAGAGTTGACCTACACATCATGGCAGGTAGGTGACAGGGGATGTAGCCTGGGACTGGCAAGGCCTACCATTCTCAGTCCCTGTTTGTGCTATCTATCCAGATTCTTCCTCTTTCTCCTGAAGAAGATTTTAAATAAGATTGTCAGGATGAGATTTGAGTGTTTCAGAGGTCTCTGTCAAGATTCCAGGGAAGGATTGAGAACTAGTCTGTGGGAACAGATTAGCAGACAGAGAGAACACTTTTGAGCCCATGTGTCTATCCTAGGGTGTCTTAGTCTGTTTTCTGTTACTATAACAGACCAGGTCATTTATAAATGAAATTTATTTTGCTCATGGTTCAGGATGGTGAGAAGTCCTAGAGCTTGGTGCCAGCATCTGCTGAGGGCTTTCTTGCTGCATCAGAACATGGTAGAGGGTACCACATGGGAGACAGAGCAAGTCTACCAAAACAGAACTCTTATAAATCCACTAATGCCATTGTTGAGTCTACCCTCATGACTTCATCTAATCCTAATTACTTCCCAAAGGTCCTGCTTCTAAATACTATTAGCATATGAATTTGAGACTTAAATTACCCACACTTTGGGGGAATACATTTAAACTATGGCACTAGTAAGAAATCCTGAGATACTGAATTAAGAAAGCAGCAATAGAAATAGAGAAGAGATATTCTAGGACTAAGTGATCACTTGGTGATCTATTGGAAGACAATGGGGAAAGAGTGGTGAGAGGGTGGGAGGAAGTAACCATGACTAACAGGTTTCTGCCTTGGCTCACATCTAGTCTTCTGTACAGCCAAGTTTGTCTAGGGTGGGGCACATTTATACCCATTGTCCTCCCTTTTTATTCTCTAATAGGTCCCCCTAGTAAAAGAATAAACAGAAATCATCTTAGAAAATATAGGAAAAAGGCAGATTGAGGGAGGTTTTAGACATATTTATTATATTCGAGATGACTCTGTTGCAATTGTATTTATTCGTGTACCTTCCTTAAAAAACTTTTTGAAAAATATTTCTGCATTAGATTGCAGTTCTCACAACTGTCTAATTTAATCCTTCAAACTCCATCTTTATTCATCCTTGCAATTCTTTTCCTTCATCTATTTTTCTTTAATCATAGTATTTAATGCCTTCTACCCATAATCATAAGTGCAATTATTAAATATGTATGTTGAACATTGCTTGCTGTCTACTAGGATGGAAGTTTCTTGAGCCAAGAAGATTGGTCTCTTCTGATCCTGAAATATTACAAGTACCTACAACAGTACTTGGTATTTAGCAGGCAATCAATGAGCTTTCTGAATGAATGATATATATTGTTTCCAAGATGTCTAACACAAAGTGAGTCATGTGATTCTGAAGCTTAAGAGAGAGTCTGGAATAAAGTGATAAAACTGTATCAATACCAAGTAGATCATGTTTGAGGCTATGAAATGATTAATATACCTTAGGGAAATCATTTTAACGAAGATAAGGACATAGCTCAGGACTGAGCCTAGAGATTAACAACAATTAGGAGAACATGTGAGAAGGGAAATCTGGGTAGAAACCGAATAGGAGTGCCAATTAAATAACCAGAGCCAGGAAATGGTAGTGTTATGGAAACTAAAGGGGATTTAAAAGAATTTTTGTCAGGAAATATTTACCAAGAATATGAAATAAACCATGATATCCAAGTAAAGCCTGAATCGTTATTACCCAATCTTTTAGCAAGATGATTGTTAGGACAGTACTCCCCTTTCCCACAAATTTGTATGATAGAGCTCTAACCATCAATATAACTGAATTTAGAAAAAGGGCCTTTAAAAGGGTAATTAAGGTTAAATAAGGTCATAAATATGAGAACCCAATGCACAGACAATGTTGTGGAACTGTGCACCCACACAGGAAAGGTCAGGTGAGGACACAGCAAGAAAGTGGCCATCTGCACACCACAAAGAAGGCCTCTGGAGAAGCCAAACCTGCTGACATCTTGATCTTAGACTTGGAGGCTTTGGACTGTGAGAAAGGAATTTCTGTTGCTTGAGCCACCTCATCTGTTGTATTTTGTTATGGTGGCCTTAACTGACTAGTATAATTGTCATTATTGAAAGGTTGTACTTGAAATCACATTTTTCAGAAGATGTGAAAGATGATTGCATATAGCACTAGGGTAGAAAGTCAAATGGGAGTGAGTATAATCCTGCTTCCTAGAATATCAGGAGGAGAGAAATGACCGAGGAACAAGAGGCTGTGTGGAAATCCCAGGAGAGCACTACTGAAACATGGTTACCATAAATTTCCAAGAGGCAAGTAGATCATCTCCACACTACAATACCCATAATTATGCATACTAATTAGGGCATAATTGTTTGCTTTATAACTGAAGGAAATTCTGGGGAGTTTCTAATATGAAATAGGTAGAAGAATCTTACAAGGATCTTAGCAATGAAGATAGCACTCTTGGTGTGATCACAGGGTCACTAAAATATCCTGGAGTTCCTAACCAAAAAATTAAATCATGTTGATGCCAGGCCCCAGGTTTTAGAAAGTTTAAGATTGTATGTCCCTCAAAAATTTTAAATGCACTTTTATAGTTTTTTTTTTCCTTAGGGTTTATCAATTTACAGTCAGAGCTGAGTTTTTCTTTCTAGAGGACATTAATTGTTTCCGCTGAATTAGCACATAGGGTAGAAAGTTGGTTTGCATGCATTGCATCCTAATTCTTCTCCCAGTCTCAAGGGATTTTCTCCTGCCTCAATATGTCCCTTCATAATACAAATGCATTATCTCCAATATAAACAAGTGAAAATGAAAGCACTTTTATTCACATTACTTTGTCTGTACCTTAGTTCTCTGTTCATAGACAAATCCTCCTATTATGACAATCTCCAAACCTTTACCATCTCTTCTCAACCTTCTCCAATCAGGCTGGGTTTAACAAGGAAGTTAACCTTGTTGACTTCCATATTGCCAAGGTTAATTCCATCTTGACATAGGTTAATTATCTATCTTCATCTCTCTACAGTTATTCCTTCCTTCTTTCCGCCCTTCTTCTTCTCTTCCTTCTTGTTTCTTTGCTCCAATTCTTCCTTCCTTTCAAAGCACTTCTGAACTTAGCTTTGGAACCAGCATACTCTCCTGGTTTTCCACTTATGTCACTGTTTCCTATCAGCCTCGTTTCTGACTCAGGAGCCCATTTCTGAGTCATGAACTCTAAAATTTGAAGTGCTTCATAGCTCAATGTTTGCTCTCCTACCTACTCTATAAATTTTACTCTTTAGGTGGTCTTCTGTGATTTCCTGGATATATACACCATCTTAAGGTGATGGCTTCTCAACCTTTTGCTTAGGTTCAATTCCCATTAAACCCAGACATTGTAAATTAATACGTTAAATAAAAGTAAGCCTTTTATTCTCACCATGACTTCTGATACAACTATTGTCATGAATGCTCTAGCAAAACTTAGTAATTGTCTTTCAGCCATCTTTTTCTCAATCCATTACCAAGTTGTATTTGTTATACTTTAAAATGAGATATCTGTTCTAGCCTCTGTTAACTCCTTGTCACTATCATGTATTTTATGGGTAACTGAAATAATTTCATAACTGGTACCTCTGCTTCCACTCTTGCTCCATATTATAGACCCAGAAGAACAGCCAAGATAATATTTTACAAATAGAAATTATATCAAATGCTGCCTATTGAACATATTACACTGTGCTTCTGGGTACCTTGGAGGTTGCACTTACCTGACTTCTTGTGGGAGGTAAGGTCATGTGACTGGTACTGGCCCAGTGGGTTGTGAGTAGAAATGACCCTTGCATTAATAGGTTGCAGCATTTATTTGCAGAATTAGAGACTCCTACATTTCCCATTGCCACATAATTGGCATGTTCCAGGTGGTGGTGGCTCCATAATTCTAGGTCTGTTATGTTTTTGATGTGCTGTCCCACAAAAGCTCACGTATGAGACATTCCAAGAAGGTTTGGAAGAGAAATGATTGCACTGTAGCTTTATCCAGATCAGTGGATTAATCTCTGATGGGATTAACTGAGTAGTAACTGGAGGCAGGTGGGGTGTGGTGGAGGAAGTGGTTCATTGCGGATATGGCTATGGGGTATATATTTTGTATCTGGAGAGTGGAGTCTCTCTCTCTCTCTCTCTCTCTTCCCCCCCCCCCTCTCTCTCTCTCTCTCTCTCGGCTTTCAAATCATCATGTGAGCTGCTTCCCTCTGCCACACTCTTCCACCATGATGTCCTGCCTCACCTCAAGTCCAGGGGAGTGGAGTCTGCTGTCTGTGGATTGAGACCTCTGAAACTGTGAGCCCCTAAATAAAACTTTCCTCCTCTGTGGTTGTTCTGGCGGGATCTTTTAGTCGTAGCAGCAAAAAATCTGACTAAAACAAGGTCTAGAGTGGGGGTAACAATGGTCAGTATAGGAAATAGACCCACCCAGCAGGGTAATCCTAATAAATATAAAATGCAATCATGACAAAAATCTGTCTTCAGTCATTGAACTTTTCTTTTTGTTACAGCAACATGACCTATCTATTTTGATCCAGACTCTTTTCTGCTTGAAATGAATCCCATGTTGATGGGTTTTCACCACATTTTGAATAAAATTCAAATCCCTTTCTGTGGTCCTATAGGACCATGTGATTTATCTGCTTTTTGATTTTTACTCACTAGAATAATTTTCTTGTTTATCCTATTTATTGAGCCCATTTCTTGCTTTTGAACTTTGTTTCCAAAGCTTAGGGAAGATTATCTCCAGAACCTCACATAGCTGACTCTATCACTTCATTCAGTTTTCTGCTCAATATAACCCACTCAAGGAGCCTTATCTTCTCTCTTTAAAAATATGTTCCCCATCTCCCACCCAAATCTCTTGGTATTCTTATCTTCTATATTAGACAGTATAGGCTAGGTCATGTTGAAATAACAAGCACCACAAAGATCCTAAAAGTTTGTCTCAACCCATGTTTATATCTTGTTCTCACTAAATGTCTTACTGAAATCAACACTGTGTATCAGTCAGATTCTATTGCTTTAACGAATATGTGAGATAAACAGTTTAAAAGGAGGAAGAATTCATTTTGGCTCATAGTTTCAGTCAGTGATTCCTTGGCGCTGTCACTATGACCCTGTGGTGGCACGGTATATCATGGCAGGAGTATGTGGCAGAGAAGGTTTGTGTACCTCAGGTGTCTGGGATGTGAAAAAAGAGACAAAGGAGGATCAGGTTCTCAATATCCCTCAAGGGCTTACCTCAAATAATATAATTACCTTGCATTAGGTCCTGCCTTCAAAGGTTCCATCATCTCCCAATAGCGCCACAGGCTGATGACCAAGCCTATGGTCCTATGGGGGAGATTTAAGATCCAAACTATCACACAGTGGATCTCTGCTCATTACACCAAGCAAGGAGCAAGACTAATGGAGGCTCCACTTTACTGAAAGATTTCAAGATCCCTGTGGCATAGTAATTAGAACTATGCTCTGTCCAGTACAACTAAATAAATACTCTTGCCCAGAAACCACATATACTATTTCAACTAACTGGACCCATGGTTGGTCCCAGTCACAGAGAGTTAGGATGCTGTTTTGGAAAGGAGGAAATTCATATAATGAGACAAAATACAGGAGTGACTGTCATAGCTGCTGTATTAGTTTTCTACTGCTGTGTAACAAATTGAACCATAAATTAAGCTACTTTTCAGTACTATGTCCTGTACTTTCTTGATGCAATAAATGACTGTGCTCACAAAGACTTCCCTATACTTTTGCCTTTCTTCAGTAAAGCACCATAATGGGACCAGGCTGATGTCTGTCATGCCATCTTTAAAACTATTAAATTGCACTTTTATATAAAGCCTTAGACTTATACCAAAGGTTCCTGTAAGGACTGTCATCTGTCTTCTGATTTATCTTCTGCATTTAATGTGAAATTAGGGCTGAGAATATTTTATTTTAGATCTTATATGTACCTTTCTCAATGTGAAAAATCTATGTCCAAATTCAATTTGAGGAAAAGCTTTGTTTTCTTTGGAAACCAAATGTTTTTAAATATCTTAACATATTACCCTCTGAAAATTAGCTGCTGGGAAACTCTTAGTGTTGTACTCAGTTCCAAAAGTTATGTTGATCTCTGTTCTGTTGTTGGAATGTTTATTTTTATCTTCTTTAATCTCTCCCAGTTAAACTCTGATTTTCCAGTTACATTATTTTTAGCATTTCTATAAATCACTGCAAGTTCTTGTTGAGACAGAGAGAACACAGATATCTGGAGTTTTTGTCCTGCGTTCTCAATCTTCAGTCTCAAAATTATGTTTCTTATAGTTCACATTCAGAGCTAGCAAAAGCCAGGAACTACCATGCTTATATCCCTACAAAATCACAAGATCTCTTGCATTATTCATTCAAATTCAAAGAGGTGGAGAGATAGGATCAGAAGGCATGGCTTCTAGATCCAAAGTCAGCAACCTCAGCATGCTTTATGTAGGAGAAATAAATGAGTATTGTGTCCAAGAGGCTTACACTGAGATGAGCATGGGGAGGTGGGCTGAGGATGAAAATGTGTGAATTTGCCCATTATTAGGCAATGGTGGTGAGGAATGATGTGATATAGGAATGTGTACCCTGGGCACAAGCACTTCAATGAAATAGTTGAAGTCATCATGCCAATCAAATAAGACCTATGGGTGGGCCTCACCTGGCCTTTTTTCTATGGTCTATGGGGTTTGATTGGTTTGCTCAGGATGAAGGTGAGACAGGACACATCTTAGTCAATTTCTAAAGCAAACTTTCTCCAGGCTAATTAGATAGTCTACCTGATTTTGACTAATACATTAAGAGTAAAATAATACCAATAATTGTTTTAAAAAGTAAATTCCATATAGTGGTGTAAGGCAGAATAGGGATGGGTGTAATAACAATGTACTGAATGTTTATTTGGGTAAAGTTTTTTACCTTCACCCAAACCATGACATAGTTTGTTGTTGCTAGTTTTTGTTTGTTTCAAATTTTGTAATATCTCAGATATTATAATTTTTTAATGGTAGACATTGCAGATAATAGGAAGACCTTTTATTTCATTAAATAAAGAAGAAATAGACTAAACTGTACTTCTCTCATCTTATTTATAAATCATGTTGGATAAGAAAAGGGGAGAGATAAGATGGAATTGAACCCTATCTCCAGAACAAGAAACCATAAAAAGTTTGCGATACTTACACAAACTGAGGGATGTATATTTCAAACTCCATTATTTAATTAATCTTCTATTATTTAAAGCTATGTCACTCTTTTAGCTTGGATTGAAAAATTATAATAGTGATTTAATGTCTTAAACTGACATCAGGAAGAAATGGTTTGTCAAGTGTCCAGGCCTCTGCACACTCTGACAAGGTCAACTGAGTCCTGGTGTCTAATTTGTATGTTTTACATATGAAGAGAAAGACTGTGGGTTGGGATGGGGAGAGCAGAGGAAAGGAGGAGCACCAAGAGGCAAGGAACCCAGCTTCACATCCTACCTCTGCTATTTGAGTTTTGTTTTTACATATCTTCTGTAAGTCTCATCTGTAAATTGGTAAAGAAAATATTTGCCTCATAAATTTATTGGGAGGATCAATAAAATACCTAATTCAAACACTTAGAAGAATACCTAGTTCTTAATAAAAGCTCAGCGAATGATAGCTGTGATTATCCTTATTATTAATGTTGAAGAATGGGAGGAAATCTCAGCAAAGAATTCAACAGCCTGAAAATGCAAACTGTGTCTTCAATGTATTTTCTCTATGAGATAGGCGGGGCCTTAGGTGGCCAGGAAAATTATGACATCATAATAGTCTACCTTCAAGAATTATTTTTTCTCTTTCTTTCCTTCTTCCAGTATTTATAAATATGGCCTACTTTGTTTCAAGGGATGCATTCATTTATTCATTCAAAAACATTTTTATGAACCTTTTTTGCCCCAGAAATGGAGCCAGGTGCTAATGATATAATGATTAATGCAGGCACATCCCCTGCCTTTATGGAGAGCACAGTTTAGGGAAAAAAGAAAAACCAAACTAAAGGCCATTGCAAATGGTAACTGGATTTGACTCTTTCTGTCACATGCAGCCATGACCTGGTGAGCTCTCTCACACAAAGGTCTTGATGACTCCTTCTAGGATTATTTATGACTAATGGAAAGCTACTAAAGAGAGGAAAACTTAATCCAAATAAAAGAACTTCTAATGACAGAAGTTGAGTTAATGTGGCACCAAGAGTAAGAAAGATATTTAAATAAAATTTTTCTCTATACATTTCAAACTCTACCACATCGTCAACCCCTACTCTGCACAGAAGTAAGGCTTGATATTCTTTGCCCGTGATGACTGTTAAAGTATGGAATGTTTCAGCCCCATACCCCAGTGTGACTTTCCCCCTCCTTTTTAATATAAAAACTCAATGCAACCTGAGTCTGTTTAAAAGTTTAAAGACCAAAAAAAAGTCCTTTTTGACTAGGTGAGCAAAGACATTTTCAAAATTAGAAGAATAAGAGGTTTTTCCATTCAGAGCTAAGACCTTGGAGCATGGAAATGTTGAAAATGCATTTAAATTACAAAGCAGATTGTGATGATTCCTATTGAGTGGAGTTGAGTGAGACAATGGTCCTCAAACCTTGCTGCACATTAAAATCACATGGGGACCTCTTGAAAATTGCCTATGTCCATGCTCCACTCAACACCAATTAAATAAGCCTGCTTGGAATCTGAACAGTGTTTTTTTTTCTTTCTTTCTTTCTTCATTTTAATGAAGAAGATTCTATTACACAGCCAGGTTTGAGAACCACTGAAGCAGAGGAAGAGTACCAGGACCTAGAGATGAACCCTGAAGGCTTGGCCCGACTTTGATACAAGGGAGGAGTAAATAATGGCAGCCTGGCAGGAGACTGGTGAGAAAACAAATGGTCAGACTTAAGAATGGTCCCAATAGGGCTGTGAAGAGCCAGCCTGACCTAAGCCAGTGCCTCCTATTAAGGAGGCAGATGGCAGGGCCATGTTGGGAATATTGGAATTCTTCCACCACCAGTACTCTTCCTTGAAGTTCTCCTTTAGTTAATAAAGGTGTTGGTGTATATTTTGTGTGTTTTTTTTTTAATGTACAATGAATATTTTGGATCCAAGTATTTTAAGTCAAAGTAGTACTTTGGTATTTTATTTTGAATAAAGTTTTAGATAAGAATGCTTTTCCCATTTCCTCCTCTGAAAAAGAGTGAACAGTAGAATAATAAAATGAGATTCTCAATCTGAGGTTACAATGCAGTGTGTCCAAGAGTCCAGGAAGATAGCATAAATGGAGGCAAAATTATAGGGAATAGGAAACTCCACATATTTAGGGCTGTCATCTCAGGAATTTTGCTGACCCAAGTGGTGAATTCAAAAAGAACTCTGAAGAAGTATTGGCAAGTGAAAATTGTTTCTTTTTTTCCCCAAGAAATTAAGGTAGCTAGACCATAATGAGTATTTTGTTGTTCCATCAACATTATTTTATTTTAAAGAACATAAAAATATTCATAGGAATTTCCATAGTTGCACTTATAATGCAAATGTCCCATCCAAATTTCCTGATAGGATGATAAATTCTTCAACCCTGAGTTCTACTAAAATGAAATTTATAGAAACTTAAATCAGAAAGAGACATCTAGATTGGGTACCATGGTGAATACCTGTAATCCCAGCTACTCAGGAGGCTGAGGCAGGAAGATCACAAGTTTGAGGTCAGCCTCAGTAACTTATTGAGCCCATCTCAACATAAAATCTAAAAAAGGACTACAGACAGAGTTCAATAGTAGAGTACTTACCTAATGTGTAGAGGCCCTGGGTTCATTACCGAGTACCACAAAAGAGAGAGAGAGAGAGAGAGAGAGAGAGAGAGAGAGAGAGAGAGAGAGAGAGAGAGAGAGAGAGAGAGAGAGAGAGAGAGAGAGAGAGAGAGAGAGAAGGAAGGAAAAAGGATATGCCTAATTAGAAGCCATTCCAAGTGACACTTGGAAAAAAACCTAACAGTATTTAAGGTTACTACCCATCATAACTCCTTCCCATATCTTAGTTTAAATAAGTATAAAAACAAAGTCCAATTATGTGTACATTCATTTAGCCATAAGTGCATATATTTGGTTCTGGTATAATATTGTGGCAAATGGAGAGTTAGAGAAAATTTAATACACCAAAATTTCTCTAAAAATGAGTATTATCTACAGTTGAAAGTAATAATGTTATAAGCTGCATTGGGTTGGGATGATGAAGCCATGGAGAGGAGATCTGAGTAATAACAGATGGTGACTATTATACCTTTTCTAGAAGGTGAAAGCTAAATATGAAGATTTAATTTACTGTCTGAATTAGACTGCAGTCTTCATAATACTTTTTGCTTTTTTCACCCCTTGTATCTCTTCATTTCTCCTCTAAGAAAGCATAGAGCAAATATGTTTGATATATAGGTTTAGAAAATGTGTCAAATATTAGCATCCTTGGGCTGGCCACATTATTATCTCCAGCTTTAATTCACATTTCCTCTCCTGAAGAGTATCAACTGCTCCCAAATGCTTCTTTAGACCCTTCTGAATATTTTGCCTTCTGTACCAATTATGGACATATTCTATTTTCTAAGGTGGGTCCCATTCCTATGTATTCTGCTTCTGGGTATCCAAGAAAACTACACAAGAGCACGTGTTTAATTTCCTCCTTTTGAGTGTGAATGGAAACTGTGACATGCTTCTAACCAATGAACAATACCCTATGATTACATTTTTCAAGACTGACTTTCTAACTGACTTGTTCTACAGGTGCACTTGCTTATGCCAAGTTGGCAGCCATGTTTGGAAAATTCCCATGGAGAAAACTAGAACTGCAGGAACCCTCTAATGGCTAAGGATGGTTTCTAAGAGCTGAAGGTGGCCTCCAGCCAGCAAGTTGCCCACTAATAATGTGAGATAATAAATGCGCATTGTTTCACTCTTCTAAATCTATGGTAATTTGTTATACAGAAACAGAAAACTATTACACCATCCAGAGGTACAAATCAAAATAAAGCTAGAGATTAATCAATCCCAGAACAGGCTGAAGTGATAACATTCCATCTTACCTGTAGCATTTTGCTCTTGGGTAGTGTGGCTTCTAGCTTTTAGTAAGTGATTTACAGAGGGTTTAGTGTGTGAAGTTATGACTTTGACTCACAAGAATGCCTTCAAGCTGGAAAATAAGTGGGAATAAGGCAATGTAAAGAAACTGTTCAAGATTAAACATAGTTTACTTTGTTAAAAAAAAAAAAGTGACAACTGGATTCATCAGCTGTTCAGCCCAAGAGAGACAGAGAAATTAGTTTCACCTTGTGGATATTGGTTTGTTATTATAGTTATTATAACAAATATGAGAGGAAATGAAAATCCCAATGTCCGAGTGAGACTTGTTCATATCCTTTGAAGGCAATTTTAGAATAGAATGGTCACCTGAAAAAAGCAACTGAAAAATGTCAAAACAATATTCAAAACAGCTCAAAACAATATTCATCATTGATTAATCTCATCTCATTTCTATTACGAACATTCAATTAAAGGGTTAAGGGAACCATACATGTTAAAAAAACACTGATATTTTGAGTCCACTTATCTTTGAAAGAAGTGTCCAATGGCACTAAAATAAAAATCTACATAGATTAGCTCTCAGTTTCTAAAATTTGCTTTCCTTTTTCAACATTGGAGAAGAGTATCTAACCCTTTCCTCTCTCTTGGGCAAGAGTTGAAATTGCCTGGTATAAATTAAATATGGGTGTGGAGAAAAGAACTCTTAGAAAAAATTCCCCAAATGCAACAAGGCATGCTTTCTTCATCTAATATTCTCTATGTAGCATTGACTTTTCTTCAACTGCTACTTTCTGTAAGAGTCCATAGTTGAACACAATCTATAGGCATGAAGAGTGGGGATCTGATTTAGAGGTATAAATGCATTAATGATCATGTAGCCAACAATAATTTGTATGTTGATCTATAAGAGTGTCCATGTTAATAATTTCTAAGAAATGCAAGGCTGAGATATTATAGTCTCCATTTGAAATTTAGAGAAAAGAACAGAGAAGGAGAGTGAGCAAAGCTTAGATGAGAATGAACATGCTGTTATTTTTTCCTTGAGAATTTAATGATCACCTCAACTTAACTTATCAGCACCTGTTAATATCCACAGAGGCAGAACTTGTATGCATCCATACCCATCCAGGAATACCAAGGAGATGAAGATTCATTAGCTTGTCCAGAAAATCTTGACTTTTTTTTTTATCACTCCTCTTCCCAGACTATAAACTCTAGGTTTTGAGTCTTTGAGTGCTAGAATTGTGGGTTTTGTTTTGTTTTTGTTTTTGTTTTTTTGAAGAAATTGGAGCCCAAATAGGTGAAATAAGTGACATGTCTTGTCCACTATGAGTAAGGACAGGCACATAAAAAAGTACGTACATTTCTCCAGGTCTTGCTCTAAACCTTGGTTCACACCATCTTCAATGCTTCCAAGAAACATGATGCATAAAAAGAAAATAAGGCTTATAGAGTTTAAGAGTCTTTCTTATAGCTGCACAACAAATCAATGGCACAATTAATTAATAGTCCATAAGAGACCCAAAGCCAGGTCTGTTTAATTCCAAAGTCTATCCTCCTGCTATTAACTGGGATGCTTCTTAAAAACCCAGTCTTCTCTATTATAAGCCATAGCTCCTTTCTTAGCAATGAGTCTGAGCCTACAGTTCTAAGTCAAAGGTAAAGTCCATTGTATGAAGAGTTACCTTGAGATCATTTCTCTTCCACAGATGGCTGAAACCTGGGCTTGTGAAGACAGGGTATCTGCTCCTTGGTGGAGAATTGAAAAATGTGTGCAGGTAAGTGTGTATATGTGTGTGCACATTCACACATGAGCACAGATGGTGACACTATGAGGTACAACAAAAGTTGAAAGCCCTCTCTTACGTTTTGGCACAGACCTGTGTTTTTATTTATTTGAAGTGATGCTTTTCATCAACTCCATATGAAGTTGCTTTTAGCAACATATAGTAAAGAGGCCTGTTGGAAAGTCCATGGAGACTGGACCCCTCTGAGTCATTTCAGTTCTGACCAGATCATGCTTCCTAGGAGCACCTTTCAGGTGTCATGGCAACCGAGTCTCCTTGCTTCTTTCTCTCAGAAAAAGAAATGGAAATTTACAGGCACTAAAGGACCCTATCAAAGGCACCAGATTTTGGGTGGAGCTGGGGTATAATGCAGCTCAATGCATATTTACACAACAAATGGAAGGTTTTCTTTGGGATTTCAAGAACAGAAGGTGGGGACAGACACAATAGTCTCTCAGACATGCTTTAATGAGCCAGACTCTTAGCTGAATGACTGCTCTGTAACAGGGCGTCAGTGCCAAGATAACACAAGCAAAGAATGTTCAGGCTTTGCTTGGGCAGGTGTCTCCAAAGGGAGGGAAACATGACTCATGACACCTGCACTAAGTTGACACCATTGACATCATCTTTGGAAAGCAATTTGTGGGCACAGAGCTCAGCTGTTTATAAAAATGACATGAACAGCAGCTTCAGCCTCAGGAGGCTTCATAGGGATAGATAAAGAGGAGGATTACCGAAGCTAAAGCTTTTGTTTAAAGAGAGATTACAAAGCATTTAGTTCGGATCAAGTCAGCTTGAAGCTTAACTTCTAAAACTTGTCCCTTTTTTTCTGCTCTGTGATGAATTTTCCTCTTAAACTTAGTGCTCAAATGTGAGGATGAAGATGAGGCTTCATTTGGAATGACCTCAGATGGGCTGTTGTTGGTCTCTCTCCCTTCTGTTAATACAAATTCAGGAAACATGAAGATTAGTAGTAGAATCTAATCAATTGCTCCTGACCTTAGTTTTTCTAATAACAAGGGCAAATGTGTTTTCTAAGTACTTGAATGTGAGGAGGAAATCATACAGCATTCGGAAAGTGGAGGCAATGAGGTTAAATCCTACAGAGCTTTCCATGAAGTTGCAGTTTCTATATTATAAATTGTCAAAAGTAAAGACTGTCCACACTGGGAAAGTAAAAAATATACACTTAAAACACTCAATCTATCCTCCTTCTGGGACTGAATTGGATTGACTGCATGGCTGATCCCAGTAACTGCAAAAACCTACACATTCAGCAGGTGATTTTAAAAAATGAATTGACTGAAACCCAGCCAATTTGTCAACTATTTGTAGACTTGGTCTTTGCTCAGTCAGGGATCATTTCTGATCTTCTCTGTGTCAGGGAGATTTTTTGCTTCAGTGAATCTTTTCTCCTGGGGAATTAAAATATGAATAAAAATGATGGAACTCCAAAAGAACTATATGTAAAATTAGATGTGCGACTGATCAACTCGTTCATTAACACAATAGTAATACATAAAACACCTACTAGATGCCAGGCTGTAGTTGGAGCATTGGAAATCATGTAATAAATAAAATAATTTCTACACTAGGGAGGTAGGGGCATAAGCAGTGGTAGGGAACATGCTCACTGAGCATGAGGCTTTGGGTTCAATCCCCAGCACCACAAATAGTCCCTAAGCTTAAATTACAATAGGAGAGGCAGAGACTAAATTTTTCAGACAAACAAGGACATATAAGAATATTCTTCCAGACTCTGCTGTTACCAGGAAATAAAGGGGAAGTGGAGTAGGAAATAGAAAGGCCATTTGAAAATGGGTGTCAGGAGAGGCTTTTCTAAAGAGCAGGTATCTGAAGATGTGAAGCAGCAAGGTGTGTGAAGTTCTGAAAAAATAGTTCAAAGGGACAGGCTCATAGGTGTAAAGGTCTCGGAGGAGAAACGAACTCAGAGAAGTGTAAACACCTCAAGGAGCCAGTGTGGCTGAGGTGGAGAAGGTGGGCAGGAGTGAAGAGGGAGTTGAAGTTAGAGAACAGCAGAGGCCAAGAGGTCCTCTGGCAAGGAGTGGGCTCTGATTCCAGTGTGATAAGAGGCTGTGGGAGAGTAATGCAGAGGAAATGACAAAAAGTGTGGTTTCAAGGAGCTCTCTGATGACAGTGGAGAATAAATTGACATGTGGAAGAGGAGAAGCAACCAGAAAAATTTTGAGGAAGTCTCTAAAGTCTGTAGAAGAGATGGTATCTCAGAGGAGTGTGATATAGAAACCAGTGATTGAAGTAATGTGACTTGGGTATATTTTGAGAGTAAACCTAGTGGGACTTTCTGGTGGATTGATGTACAGAGGGTGGGGTGAGAGAAAGACTTGGGACAATGAAGTGAATTATCTCAGTGCCTAGCTGTCTGGAATTGTGCAGGGCACTCCCTTTATCTGTACACAAACTGGGCAACATGGATCAACATTGATGCCTAAGATGAGAGTAGCAAGGGACAGCAGATTTTGGGTTGAGGAAAAAAGAATTTGTATTTAAACTTATTTTAAATACATGTGAATTATTACTGTTACTACTAAGTTGGTGATGGAGTCCAGGAGTGGTCTGGATGGAGGATATTGATTAGAACACTAGTAGCTTATACATACCAGATAAGATCTCGAAAGTGGAGAAAGAGAGAGAATAGGACCAAAACCCAAGAATGAGAGAAAGACAACATTCAGGAAAAAGTAAAGAAAAATAAACTGGCAAATAAAACTGAAGAGGATTGATCTGTGAAAAAATAAATACATTTCACAGAGAATAAAATGAAAAGTATATTTCAAAACTTGCTGGTTTCTTGATTAATATAAGGACATTGAAATGACTGATGGATATGTTTTGATAAAGTGTTTGTAAACATTGATAAGAATGGTTGGTGAGGACAAAATGCCTACAAAGAAAATGGAAGGTGAGTAAGTGGAACTAAATTAGATAATACATTCAATAATTTTTTTTCTAAAGGTTGCAGAAAAATTGAAGATAGCAGAAAAGTAATGTAGGATCTGGAAACTTTTCAAAATTTGCAACACTCTTAGATGCTTTATTAGTCAGTATAGGCTAGGTTATGCTGTAGTAAGAAAATAATACTCAAATTTAAGTGGCCCACAAGAAAGGTTTATTTCTCACTGAAGCTTCATGTTCAAGGAGGGTCAGTTGGAGATTTTCCTCCTTATAGTTTTTCTGGTTAGCAGTTTGACTGAGGCTATATTGTCTTATATCTGCACCATCCCAAATATGCAGCCTTCTCAATTACTGAAGCAGAAAATAAAGGTTAGAAAAGAATGAATGGGATCTGGGGATGTAGCTCAGTAGTAGAGCACTTGCCTGGGATGGCTGAAAGCCATGGGTTTGAGCTCCTGCACCATAAAAAAAAAAAAAAAAAAAAAGAATCAGTGATGGAATTTTCACTCTCAGCCCAGGAGTGATGTGTATCTAATTGGTCAGAACTAATCCTATGACCAGCCTAACTTGAAAGGACCTGTGAACCACGGGATGGCAAAATAAATCTTCAGTGAGTATCACTGCTTCTATTATATAAGTCATCAGGAATTATCAAATAGGAAGAGTAAATTTCACATAAGAGTCAATTTTTCTTAAGAAAAAAAAGAGTCAATTTCCTGACCCATCCAGAAGAGATTAAAATTAGTGTACTTTTGGAAAAACTAGTTTTACCAATCTGAGTAGGGTATTTTATCCATTGTATCAGGAAAGAAAGAAGAGTATATGAATATTGACTGATGGGGTTGGGCGATTCGATGATGGATATTTTCTTGGGGAAATAAAAATCGAGGTTACCAAGAATGAAGAACAGGGAAGCATACACGTAGGTTTTAAGTGAGACAGCAAATACTGGTCTTTAACAGTGGAAACATAAATTTACTAGGAAATGAAAGAAGATAGCGGAGGCAGTGTAGTGCACTAGCTACTCTGAACTGGCATTGGAGTCACACTTTGCAGAGTCTTGGCTGTGTAACTTATGCTATGACTTTGAGGACTTAGTAGTGAAGTGCCTCAGTTTCCTGACATACAGATGGGTAATGACAGTATATCAAAGGATTGTTTGGGAATTTAGATCAAAGTCTTACACTTTGTTGTGTCAGTTATCATGAAGATGACTAAACAGTGGGACAATTTCAGGTGGATAATCCTAAAAATGAAATGATGTGAGTTAATACAGTTGCATGACTTTTCTCTAGCCATGTTCAACCACTCCTTTGCCAGGAGGTCCAGAGTAGGCAGAGAATTAGATTTAGCTTCAGGCTAGAGATGTTTGCCACAGGACATTTTGTCCAATGCTATATTGCCAGATAGTCTTGCTTATAGAGAACTCTATTTTCACATTGTAAATTTTATATAAAATCCTGCTTATTTGCAATGTTCTGTGAGCAGCTATTTTAGATTATGTAAGGTCAAACTTTGTAAGAGACCTTCAGAATATTCAGAGGGTTAGAATTCCCTTTCTGATGAAATTAGCTCTCTTCCTCAAGAAAAGAACCATTTATGATTCATAAAAGTGGCACATTTGGCAGCAGCCAACCTACAAGCCTCTCCATGAGGAACTATCACTTAGAGCTACAGAAGGCAACTAAAGTATATTCAGAATTTCCCTCTTGTAAGAGAAGGAAATTATTTCTATGCCAAATAAAATTATAGTATTTGAATGAAGTTCCGATTATTTTTCCCACAGGCAACTGCTTTTCCCTCTATTTTCAAATTCCTCAGTATCTGAAACTTTATCTTTAGTGGGAAACTGCACACCAGGGTACCCACTTCAATTATTCTGTCAGGTTACACCCTCCTTTCTTAGTTGCTAGTTATCTGAAGCAAATGTCACCAAGTAGAAGTCGGAGTTAACTCCAATGAGACAGAATGGTCTGCTCAAATCTATCTCATTTCTCCATACAGGCGTCTGTAGGGTGACCAACAAAGGAATCTACTTTTGTGTAAGAAGTATAGGACAATTCTCCATATTTTTCTTTGCATTTAGAAAGTTTTTACTTTAGCTTCTTTTTCCAAAAATTGCATCTAGCATCCTTAACAACCCAAGTTTTACAGAAACGTTTTTGCTACCAATATTTCTCACTATCTAATTCATTGGGATTCCACATTTTAAAACATTAGATTTTTTTCTTTAAAGGGGTAAGAAGCTAGTCACCACCATAGCATCTTCCAATTTTTATTAAAATATAGTTGTAAATATATGCAAAGTATAGGAACAACAAAAGATAAAAACTTGGAAACTAGAACCTGATGCAAAGATCAAGAAAAATGGAAATATTTACTTTGCAGATGAAGCCAGATAAGAATATGTCCTACAATCCATTATATTATTCCCAGACACACAGACACAAAACCTGAACAATCAAAGAAATGAGCAATTCTTCTATGGCTCCAGTTCTATGCTGTTCACTATATTTGAGTGATGGAATTGTAGTTTTGATTTTTTATTATCAAATTTATCTTTTAATTTTAAAACCTAAATAACTTTAAAATGATAATATGTATACACTTTTAATTTTATTATATTTCCAAAGAGTTTTGCTATATGCATATGTTACCATATGTTCAGAGAACACAAAATAGTTCTTTTTAAAAAATATCTTAATTTTGTTTATTAATTTTTATGTGGTGCTGAGGATTGAACCCAGTGCCTCACATGAGTGAGGCAAGCATTCTACCGCTGAGCCACAACCCAGACCCCAGAAAATAGTTTTTAAAAAACAATATTTCAGTAGTTAGTGTAACTCAACTCTAATTAGGATCTCATTCTTGTTGTTTTTACATGATGCAGAGTTACCCTGGTCATGTATTCAAGTACAAGAGTAAGAAAGTTATGTCCAATTAATTCTACTGTTCTTCTTATCCCGCCCCCCTTTCTCTTCATTCCCCTTTGTCTAATCCAATGGACTTCTATTCTTCCTCTTCCCACCCTCCCTTGTTGGGGGTTAGCATCCACATATCAGTAAGAACATTTGGCTTTTGGTTTTTGGGGATTGGCTTATTTCACTTAGCATGATAGTCTCCAGTTCAATCCATTTACTAGAAATGCTATAATTTCATTTTTCTTTATGGCTGTGTAATATTCTGCCATGTATATATATTGCAGGGTATATGTATGTTTTTCTTTATCCATTTGTCTGTTAAAGGGCACCTAGTTTGGTTCTATAGCTTGGCTATTGTGAATTGAGCTGCTATAAATATTGATGTGGTTGCATCATTGTAGTATGCTGATTTTTAAGTCCTTTTGGTATAGACCAATGAGTGGGATAGCTGGGTCAAATGGTGGTTCCATTCCAAATTTTCTAAGGAATCTCCATACTGTTTTCCATATGGTTGCACTAACTTGCAGTCTCACCAACAATGTATGAATATACCTTTTCCCCACATCCTTGTCAACATTTATTGTTACTTTTATTCTTTTTAATTGCTAGTCTAACCAGAGTGAGATGGAATTTCAGTGTGGTTTTGATTTGCATTTCTCTAATTGTTAGAGATGTCGAACACATTTTCATATATTTGTTGACCAATCGTACTTCTTTCTCTGTGAAGTGTCTGTTCAGTTCCTCTGTCCACTTACCAACTGGGTTATTTTTTTTTAATGTGGGGAGAATTCTTGAGATAATGTGTCATCAATAAACTTTCTTTGGTACTGGGAAATGAGGTTGATCAAGTGATATTATATGCATGCTCAAATATGGCATAATGAATCCTACTATCATGTATAATTATAATGCATCAATTAAGATTTTTTTCTTTGGAATGAGGATGGGTTTTAGCATATCTTAAGATATAGCATTATCCTTAAAGACAACTAAAACCAGAGTATGATTTTTAAAAAAGTGACTTTTAATTTGGAAGCACATGCTTTGCACATTATTTTTTATTATTTTTCCATTGCTGTTATTATTACTAAAGTATAATTTACATACATAGAAAAGTAAAGATCTTAAATGTATGATTCTATCAGTTTTGACAAATGCATTTATCTGTGTGACCAGTAGCCACATCAAGATAGAGAACATTTTCATTATCTCACAAAGTTTGCTGAGACTTCTTCCCAATTTGGTTTCTCCCCAGTCTGGGAATTCTGTGAATATTCTTGTACATTATTTTGGACATGAGAACTTATTTTTGTTGGGCATATTTCTAGGAGTGAGATGGTTATATTGCAGGGTATATGTATGTTGAGATGTTGTAGGTACTTCATAACATTTTCTTTAATGCTGTTAGACCAAGTTGCACTCTATCACCTATATGAGAGAGTCATACTAAGTATGTGCTTATCAATACTTAGTATTGTTTGTATCTTTAATTTTACCCAAATTAAAATTATAATGAGTTCCTTTTATGTATGGACATAATGAAAACTCATTGTGGTTTTATTTGTATTTTTATGATGATAAACAAGTTTTTTCACCTGTTTATTTCATGTTTTGCTCTTCTCTATTATTAGGGGCCTGCTTATCACAATGTGTTTTACATGTCTATTTTCTTGTCTATAATTATGGTCCTAAGAACTGGTCTGCTAAGTCCAATAAAGGTAAGGGATGCTTTAGTAACTCTTTCTATTCCTGATTCTTGGCACTCAGAGAATTAGCATATTACAGATTCTAAAAAAATACTGGTTTGAATGAAATAAGGGTAATTATTAAGTAGTTCCTCCTATGTGTCAGGTGTTTTTCATATATGGTCTCAATCTCCATACCAACTCCACTTACAGATGAGGAACTTGAAGCTTAGAGCTAGGAAGTGATTTGCATTGCTTTAGATTCAAATCAGAACTTTAAAATTAAAAAACTCTTTTTGATCCTTCTTTTTTTTTTTTTTTTTTTTTTTGAATTTTTTAATATTTATTTATTTTTTTAGTTATTGGCAGACACAACATCTTTGTTTTGTATGTGGTGCTGAGGATCGAACCCGGGCCGCACGCAGGCCAGGCGAGCGCGCTACCACTTGAGCCACATCCCCAGCCCTGACCTATTTTTTTTTTTTTTTTTTTTTTTTTTTTAAATTATAAACAAAACTTTATTTACATTAGTCAACAGACAGAATTTGGCCCAAGGTCTATAATTTCCTAAGTGATCATATAAAGTCTTTTTTTTTTTTTTTTTAATTTTTTATTGTGGGTTGTTCAAAACATTACAAATTTCTTGACATATCATATTCCACACTTTGATTCAAGTGGGTTATGAACTCCCACCTTCACCCCATACACAGATTGCAGAATCACATCAGTTACACCTCCATTGATTTACAAATTGCCATACTAGTGTCTGTTGTGCTCCACTGCCTTTCCCATCCTCCACCCTCCCCCCTCCCCACCTCTCCCCTCCCCTCCCCTCCTCTCTCTCTACCTCCTCCACTGTATAACCCTGAGGGTCTCCTTCCATTACCATGCAATTTCCCTTCTCTCTCCCTTTCCCTCCCACCTCTCATCCCTGTTAAATGTTAATCTTCTTCTCCTGTTCTTCGTCCCTACACTGTTCTTAGTTACTCTCCTTATATCAAAGAAGACATTTGGCATTTGTTTTTTAGGGATTGGCTAGCTTCACTTAGCATAATCTGCTCTAATGCCATCCATTTCCCTGTAAATTCTATGATTTTGTCATTTTTTAATGCAGAGTAATACTCCATTGTGTATAAATGCCACATTTTTTTTATCCATTCGTCTATTGAAGGGCATCTAGGTTGGTTCCACAGTCTTGCTATTGTGAACTGTGCTGCTATGAACATCGATGTAGCAGTGTCCCTGTAGCATGCTCTTTTTAGGTCTTTAGGGAATAGACCAAGAAGGGGAATAGCTGGGTCAAATGGTGGCTCCATTCCCAGCTTTCCAAGAAATCTCCATACTGCTTTCCAAATTGGCTGCACCAATCTGCAGTCCCACCAGCAATGTACAAGTGTACCCTTTTCCCCACATCCTCGCCAGCACTTGTTGTTGTTTGACTTCCTAATGGCTGACAATCTTACTGGAGTGAGATGGTATCTTAGGGTGGTTTTGATTTGCATTTCTCTGACAGCTAGAGATGTTGAGCATTTTTTCATGTACTTGTTGATTGACTGTATGTCCTCCTCTGAGAAGTGTCTGTTCAGGTCCTTGGCCCATTTGTTGATTGGGTTGTTTGTTTTCTTATTGTCTAATTTTTTGAGTTCTTTGTATACTCTGGATATTAGGGCTCTATCTGAAGTGTGAGGAGTAAAGATTTGTTCCCAGGGTGTAGGCTCCCTATTTACCTCTCTGAACAACCCATATCTCAATAATAACCCTAAATGTTAATGGCTTAAACTCACCAATTAAGAGACACAGGCTAGTAGAATGGATCACAAAACAAGACCCAACAATATGCTGCCTACAGGAGACGCATTTGATAGGAAAGGACATACATAGGCTGAAGGTGAAAGGTTGGGAAAAATCATATCACTCATATGGACTTCGGAAACAAGCAGGAGTGTCCATACTCATATCAAATAAAATAGATTTCAAGCCAAAGTTAATCAAAAGAGATAAAGAGGGACACTACATACTGCTTAAGGGAACCATACACCAACAAGACATAACAATCATAAATATTTATGCCCCAAACAATGGTGCAGCTATATTCGTCAAACAAACTCTTCTCAAGTTCAAGAGTCTAATAGACCACCATACCATAATCATGGGAGACTTCAACACACCTCTCTCGCCACTGGACAGATCTTCCAAACAAAAGTTGAATAAGGAAACTATAGAACTCAATAACACTATTAATAACCTAGACCTAATTGACATATATAGAATATACCACCCAACATCAAGCAGTTACACTTTTTTCTCAGCAGCACATGGATCCTTCTCAAAAATAGATCATATATTATGTCACAGGGCAACTCTTAGACAATATAAAGGAGTAGAGATAATACCATGCATCTTATCTGATCATAATGGAATGAAACTGAAAATCAACGATAAAAGAAGGAAGGAAAAAGCATACATCACTTGGAGAATGAACAATAGGTTACTGAACGATCAATGGGTTATAGAAGACATCAAGAAGGTGATCCTTCTAATCCACTGCAATAGCTTTAGATTAGAAACTGTTCCCCCATCATTCATTCTGCTCCCATTTACAGTCTATTATGATGATAACAATTAGCCAGGGTCAATTTCTGCTGTTTGTTTTGCTTCTTCTGGGGATTAAAGTTAGTTTTTAAAAACCTCCTTTGAGGGCTGGGGATGTGGCTCAAGTGGTAGTGCAGTAGCCTACAATGCGTGAGGCACTGGGTTTGATTCTCAGCACCACATAAAAATAAAATATATTGTGTCCACCTAAATCTAAAAAATAAATATTAAGAAAACTCCTTTGAATTTACAGAATAAAGAAACCATATAGGAGGAAATATATCACCAAAGATTAAGGAAGTTCATGTGTCAGGATCAGAGTAGGAGACACTGGAAACTTAGAAAAGGAATTAAAAAAGCAATTTCTTTGCTTTTGCCCATGAAAACATACTCACAAGTTGAAAAACAAGTGGAGGGGGAAAGGGAGGCTATTACATAAGGGGAGGAAAGAAAAAAAAAAAAAACAAGCAAGCAGGATTTAGCTTGGTTTTTAGAGGATTAAAGAAGGCTGATGCCAGGAACATCACAAAGTAAATTTCCCAAAGGAGGAAAAAATTGGCAGAAAATCAGAACCATGTATTTAGAAATTAACATTATTCTTCTAACTGTAACAACAAAAAATTCTAAATTGTTTATCCTGGAAATGAATTTTGGAAAGAATGTGATAGAGGTTCATTCATTCATTTATTTTTCAGATACATATTGAATGTCTTTTGGAGATCAGACTCTGCACTAGGTATTGGTAGAAAAAAGAAGCTGAAACAGTGTAGTCCACCCTAAGGAGTTTGCAGTCATTCGAGATGACTCAGAGAAACAAAAACGGCCAATAACACGGTGACATTATTGTGAAGCTAGGTATGGGGCTGCTAAGAAAGCATGGAGAAGGGAATTCTTATCTACCTGGGGCATCTGGAAGGGGTTCCCAGAGGAGAAACAATCTTGAGCTGGAATATGTGTGCAGAGTAGGAATTGACTGAGAGGGAAAAGTGGGGACAGACAGGAAAAAAAAAGGAGAAATAGATAACGCATCAGTAATAATTATTACAGATAAAATTCACTGATGATACTAAAATCAGCAGGTAAAAGCTTGAGGAAGAAAAGAAAAAAACAAAGTTTACAGTCTCAAAATATTTTCCCAAAGGTACTTATTGATTATAAAGGCAAAGATTCATTCTGCAGAAGAAAACTATAGCAGAAACCACCTTCTAAAGAGTAGAAGTCAGAATTACCTGTGATAACATGTATCCACATTTTGAACACCATGATATGATGCACTATGAATGCACTTGAATGGACATTATTTTTGCCAAAAGAATACATATATAACTTTAGTCTGATTATGAGAAAACATGACAAACTAAAACTGAGGGACTTTTCATAAAACAATTGTCCCATA
The DNA here is from genome assembly GCF_047511675.1 of Marmota flaviventris. Taxonomy (NCBI): domain Eukaryota; kingdom Metazoa; phylum Chordata; class Mammalia; order Rodentia; family Sciuridae; genus Marmota; species Marmota flaviventris. The sequence goes on from NC_092508.1 coordinate 91,205,640, forward strand.
GTTTTGCAAAGTGTCAAGGTCATGAAAGATAAGGAAAGACTGAGAAATTATTACAGATTATAGGAAATAAAGGAAAAAAATAACTAAATGCAAGGTGGGATCCTGGGTAGATGGAACTGAAAAAAAAAAAAAAAACATTACAGGAAACTGGTAGAAATTGAGTAAGTTTTTTTTTTTCAGTTATAGGTGCACACAATATCTCTGTTTTATTTTCATGTGGTGCTAAGGATCCAACAGTACCTCTCACATGCTAGCCAAGTGCTTTACCTCTGAGCCACAACCCCAGCCCTTGAGTGCGGTCTTCAATTTAGTTAATAATATTTTTCAAAGTATGAATTTATTTTACTTGATAAATGGACTAGCGCTGCATAAAATGTGAGGGAAAGAAGAGTGAAGGATATATGGGAAGTCTCTGCACTATTTTCAATTTTTTTTATAAGTATAAAATTGGTCCAAATTTAAAAAGTTAAAAAAAAAGGCATGCTGGTTTAAGATAACAGAGTATATGTATTTGTGGAGTGATAGAATCTTAGTATTGGAAATTTGTGGGAGACAAGGTAGGCTGAGTCCTTCCTAAGGATTTTGGATTTAATCATGTAGAGATAAGAGGCTTTTGAGGAGGTTAGACAGCAGAGCATCAGAATCAGATTTGTGTTTTATGAACATCCTTCTGGTGACACTGTGGGCAGGAAGGTGGGGACCATGTTGTCGAGGACACTGCTAAGGTAGCTATAAGGCCCAGGGTAAGATGTTAAAGATATGAACCAGAACAGTTGGAAAGGGAATGAAATAGAATGAAAGAGTTCCAGAGCAACCTCTTAGGAGATTAATTGTCATTTGCTTGTAACACAATTAAAATTAAATATGAAAGTTTCCTAAGCCTATATTATTCGTAGATGTTTCTTAGGATATTTTTCATACCTGTCATGTATACATTCATGTGAATAGTCTCCACTGCTGTTCATCTTATCCTGATTATGACTTTACTCATCCTCTGTCTCTCATGTATTCCTCCTTCTTGACCTGAAATTTGGTGATTACCAGGAGATTAGCTGTCCTTTACAGAAAACAGGTCAAATTTCTTCCAGCACATTATACAACCTACAAAAGGGCTTCAGCCTCCTCCAGAATGCTCTCCTAGTAATAAGCAGGAAACAGACAGTGAACCTCCACTGTCCTCCTGTGCCAAAGTTACAAGTCCACCCAGCTAATGGAAACCAGCAGGGCTCAGGATCCCAGAAGCCCTTAGCCCAGAATAGCATTCCTCCTTTATGGGGAGAAGCGGGGAGAAGTGAGATAACTAAAAAGAAAGTTTCATGAATCCCAAGGGAGGAAAAAATACACCTTCCAAACTAGTTTCCTGCCTTGAATCTTGTCATTACTATACTTAATTGTATTTTTTAATTTATTTTTTACATACATGACATTAGTGATTCAAGTACCTCTGTTTCTACCTGAAAAAATTTAGTTCTCTTGTATGATAATTTACTCTGGATCTTTTATTTTAAAAGAATCAGAAATGGGAAAGTGTCAATATAAGAAAAGAAGGTTGGAAAATATATTGTTCAAGACCTCTAGCCCATCCTACATGGTCTACTAATTTCTTGACTCCTTTCCGGAAATGGAACTCAGATGATGATCAGAAGGCTTCATGGTAAAGCAGATTTGATTTGATGAGAAGGGGAAGTAAGAAGCTTCTCTAGCGATCCTCAGTCTGCATTGCTTTCCTAGGGATATATGTCTTTTTAAGTGAACAGATTTCCATGTTCTCCCTGTCTTTTTCTGGTGAAGCCAAGTCATGATAGAAAGGCTTCTTTAGGCCTCCACTGTGTGAGTGTGTTCAATGTTATTACTTTCCCATCCTCCTTCAGAAAATCAGGTAGAAAGCCTAAATATACTGGATACTTAAAATGGAACTACAGCATAAAGTATAGGGAGATACGTGTGTGTATGTATGTGTATAGATGTGTGTGTGTGTTGATTTATCCCACTTCTTTTGGCCTGTTGCTTCATGTTATATATAAGACTGCCTGAAACTTTAAAATATAGAGCTACCATCACTTTCAACATTAATGTAGGTAAGGAGTAATTTGATTTTGGGTAGAAGTGGGTAGAAAAATCTTCCCAAAAATGATCCAGAAAAGAGGAGGAAAGAGACTCTGCACCAACAAGAACTGGAATTCATTTTTTACAAAGTTAATATACACTAAAAATAAATTCAATGTTCAATTTGAGATGGAAAACAAAGAAATGAGGAATGAAACTTTATACCCAGAAGAGCATGGCAAGCCTGCTCAGGGCTGGCTGGGCAGGAAAGGTGAACTGAAGAGAGAAGGCTTTAGAACGTAACCATATACCTGTCTGAGTACCTTGAGTCTAACTACCTGGGATGTGGTTTTTGACCCCATCGACTGACATAAAAGAGCATGATAAATGTAGTCAAGTCTAACAAGTTCAAAGTTAAGGATACTGAAATACTCGGCCTATTGTTTAGTCCTATTAGCAGTAGGAAAATGAGAAGTCAAATAACAAAGCAACCTGAAGAGTTAGTATTTATCTGCTTAGGAGTGGTATTGTCCAATAATGTGGGAGACCCTCAAGTACTTCTCAGACTTCGAATTCATTGGTTCTTTTTATAAGACAGTGAGAAAAGTTCAAGCATTTCAAGACAAACTTTAGACAAGTTTTCAGGGGAGTCACTTTATTTTCTACTCAAAATAACATTAAGATGCAGATATTACTCACATTGATTTCTCCAGTTGGTATGAGTAAATCCTTTAGTTCTTAATTTGTCAGATGTTGAAGGACAGGCCCAAGAACTGCTCTGTTTTAGAAACAGAAAACAGAAACCCGTTCCTCTGTAATCAAGTTGTGGCCCGTACTTTTCCATATTTTGAGGGGACCCATCAACTGTTACACTTAAGACCATGGACAGAAATAATAATTGTACATCACTGCATTTCTTAGTTTAGTATAAGGGGTGAGTTCTTTTCTGTTCCTCAGGTTTTATAAGGTAATAAACACAAAAAGTTCTCGGGATATGTAAGACAACAAAACCCAAATAACGTGTTCCACCTACCTTCCTGTTCCCTTGTTAAAAGGTATAAGAGTGAGCCATGTTGTTTTAATGGCAGCCTTAACAGTTCCTTACACACATAAGATGAATGACAGAAGCATTGTCACATGGAAATTGATGACATAGAACTGATCATGGGACATGATTCAAAAGATGACACTTCAGCTATTTTACAGTCTTGCACTGAGCCGGTCCTGAGTCCGTGGAAGAGGTGACAACAACCAAACTTCTGAGTTTTTCCCTCCCCTCTTACTTCTCTCCAAGACCTATGGAATGAAGGAACAGATTGGTAAGATAGGGAGAGGAACTAGGCATGTTAAATCCCTTCTTGGACTTTTATTTTTTTCTCTTTTTGTCTTTACAGAACACATGCTTTTATCTGCTCTTGACCATGGGCTAAGTGTAGTGCTTGAGATTTCTTTTGGAGGCCTAGAGTTTTCTAGTGTGATTTGAGTTTGGGATGCAGTATTATGAACTCAACTATTGCTTTTTGCTTAAACATAATCCCTATCAGCTCTACAATTGAAAATTTTTGACATTTGACCTCTCTCTGCTTGTTGTAAACCCTAGAAATTCTTCCATTTATAAGCTCTGTGATCTTTGCAAGCTACTTAATTTGTTTCTTGGTTTCTATATGTGTAAAATGGAGGTAATTCTAGTACCTACTTTTATGGTATTATTATAAATTAAATGAACTAATGGAAAGGGCTTAGGAAAATGCAGTCAGTGTTTGCTGTTACTTCTCGATCTTGTCTATCAATTTTTGCATTATTTGGTGATGAGAGATATTTCTTATTAAGCCTCCCATGATGTCCAGCAACCGATAATGGATATGCACATGCAATGTCATGTTTCTGGCTTCAAATTATAGTGATAGCAGCAGACAAGTAAATTAATAATTGTAATAAAATATGTAATGTTATAATAATAAGGTATGCCATGTATTATGGAAACAGGGAGAAGGCAGCAAATGACAAATCAAATGTTACTATAGCTAAACTCAAAACTAGTTCAAGACAAATTATAAACCAGAGCCTAGTATTTTTCAATCCCAGAGCTAAACCTTCATTTTTTGTGCTCTCCACCATTTTTCCACTACACAATAATCCATGCCCTTTCACTACTCCCTGGCTGCCTTTCTGGATTTGCTCATGTTCAGTTCCAGATTCAGTAGTAGGTTGGCACAAGAGCTGCCTGAGGCACCCATCCATGTGAGCTGCCAAACCATCAGTTGAGGATTGAAAACATCTCTGGATATAGAACAAGGTAGAGGAAATTGAGTTTATCAGAAAGGAAAGGACATTATATACCAGATGAGGTTTGTAGTTCCAAGCAACGGAAGCTAGCTCAGAGTGATTAAGCAGAAAAGGAGTTTATTAAAAAGATATTTAGCAGATCACCAAATCACTGAAGCCACTTGGAAGCTACACAGTCAGGATAATGCCTCAAAACCACACTGTAACACTGGTCTCCTAAGAAAACTGCACCCTAAAGGACACAATTTGCATCACTACCACTTGTGTACCAAGAACTCCCTGCTTTTGCAATCAATACTGCTGACTGCTCTGATGCCCCCTTGACTCCAGAAAAAGAACTTTGCAACTTCTGCAGCCATCACAGACTCCAAATGCTGGACATTTATGCTTTAATCTTAAAACAACAAAGACAACAAAATGGATGACGCGCAGTTCTTGCTTTCTCACACTGCTTATTTTCTATCACATTTCACAAAAGCACGTTTGGTTGGGGGAGTCCATAACACATTCCTGAATTCCAGCTGTGAGGAAAAAGCTGGCAAAGTCATTTCTTCTTTGGGATGGTGGTGGAAAAGACACTGGCAGCCAGAAAATATCACAAATGTCTAGTAAACTAACAACATTCGGGGGAAGGAATGGGAGCCTTTGAAGACTTCATTGAAAAAAATGACTGATGTCACTAAATACTTTACGAGTTTTTTTCTTTAATTTTCCAAATCAATGGAGAGCTTTTTCTATAGTTTGAGTAATTGAATTCCCCCATATTTTTATATTGAAACTTAATCACTAATGTGATAATATTAGGAGATGGGGGCCCTTGGAAGTTGATTAGATCAAATGATGGGTTTAATGCCCTTGTAAAAGAGGACCCAGAGAGCTCTGTGAGGACACACTAGAAGGTACCACCTATCAACCAGAAAATGGATCTTAACAGACCCTGCATCTGTAAGAAACTTGGTCTGGAATTCTAAGTCTCTAGAATTGTGAGAAGAAAAGTTGCTGTTCTTTAAAAGATATCCAGTCTATAGCATTTTGTTATAGCAGCCCAAATGGATTAAGACTGGATTTTGTTTTTCCTTTATACATAAATTTGGAGCCAGAACTTAGGAAACTATATAAAAGGCTTTCTTTCTTGGCCCCATTTATGCATCATTCCCCACATAGTGGTCTGCTTCTCCCTTGAGTGTTTAAAATATATTAAATAGATTAAAAGCAAATTATTTGGAAGATTCATTGAGGTATTAGCCTAAGTGGGCATCCACAGTAATACCATGAAATACGTGCTGAGAAAAGATTAGCCATTATTATTAATAATCATTGCTTTCCTTAGTTTTGCTTTCCCAGTATAAGAAATTAACTAATTGTTCAAATAATGAACTTGTTGTTCAAATAAGGATAATGTCAGATGTTGTCTGAGAGTCATAGGCTTCTGAAATCTGGATTAAAGTTATCCTCCCGTCTTCTACTACCTTCTTTCCCTCATTAGGGACACAACATACCTTCCCCATATAATCCCTATTTCAGGTATGAATCCAGGCTTCAATGCCAAACATTCTTCAAGTATTGTTTCTGAAATGCCATACAAAAGATACTTTGGTATAATTTTCCTCCCTAAAATGAAAAGCAGCAATACTATGAAACAAATGATCAGAATATATTAGCCATTGTTACTAAGGAGCTTTGCTTTTCCTTTAGTACACTCACTGCTAACATTCTAACCAACCTCCAAGTCAAAAATGAAATCCAAAAGCTCCCAAAGAACCAGTCTGCAGCACTCCTATCACCACTCCACCCTCAAACATCAAAATTTGTTCTGTTATAAAACCTATCACAGTTTCATGGACGGGCTTTTATTAGAGTTATATATTAATCGTTCCACTACCATTAATTCTTTCTAGAAGTCAGAGTTGGCTTCATCTTTATGTTTCCCACACATTGGTAGGCTGCTTCTACAAAACAGATTTTAGCAAACATTTGTTAGCTTGAATTCTTACTTTGTCTTATACCCTGGCCCTTTATTATTTAGACTTTTCTGGAATGCAAACCCATTGGACATGCAGGGGTTACAGGATTTTAATAGAATACTGAGTTATCCCATATGTAATTTTATTTGTATAAGAAGTTTCTGGAACCACATTGCCAACTTCATAGGAGTTGGAAGTTCCTTAAAAACAATGCATGTAAACATCCTTGAGAAAGGCAGCCAAGTAAAACCTTATGGTCCTGAAAAGAAGTGGAAAAAATGTGTTTCACAGAGTAAAAATGAACCTTCTGTGTCCCTTCACAGAAGAGTAACTTGTAGCAGACGCCAGTGGCCAGGCAGGCTGCCCTTGAGTTGCATGCAACACCAAGCAATAGAGCCACTGTCAACCTTTTCTTCCCTTGAAAGATCACGACAAGCCTTTGCTCTAGTGAAAACCTGCAGTGTTGCATGTTATCGGGCAGACTCTTCCGGAATGCAAACCCATTGGCCTTAGATGCAACAACAGGCTGATTAGAAAGCCAGCCTCACCTGCAGGGATGAGGAAGTCAAGGGAGAAGGCTGGCCGCCACTCTTCAAAGAAAACTTCCTCTGGGGTTGATTGGGTTCTATAATAATTTGGAAAAATAAAGTGTATCATCAAGCCTATCCTCGGAACTTTTAAGTTTATGGTGACGTTTTTATGATTTTGGCAGTCAATCGTGTGTGCTAATATTCAAGGAAAGGACAGAGGAAGACTGTGGAGCTGAGATGGGGAAGTGTAGCACAGTGTAGGACACGCATGGTGATTGAACCTATTCACAGCCTTACTTTAGAGTTCTAGATGCTATTTATTCTTCCATTGCCTTGCAGGATCTTTCTGAGAGAAGAGTAATAATGTTTGGTCTAGAAGAAGCTTGGAAATTATCCAGTCCTTTTATTGGACAGAAAAAGTCCTCTGAAGCCCAGTGAGAAAGTAAGACCTAATAAAGATCACATGAAGTAAACAGCAGAAAAGAAACTAGAATTGGTTCTCTTTTTGCACCACTTGCCCCTGATGCAAAGCTACCTAACATAACTATTCAAAGACGCAAACTTTGTATGTTCCCTAGGCATCAAACATACTTTCTTTCTTTTTTTTTTTTGTAGAAAAATTAAGGCTTTTATTGTGAAGAGCTGTCGATTTACATATAGTTTTAAGGCATAACCTAGAGAGATCCCATGAGTCCTTTACCTTCATTTCCTTCAATGGCAATATCATATAAAACCACGTACAATATCACAAGCAGTGTCTTCCAATTCTACTCAGAATTCCCATTTTACTCAACCTCATTTGTGTGTGTTTGTGTGCTGGTGTGTATCTAGTTCCATGTAATTTATCACATATGTAGATTTGTGTATCTACATATAGTCAAGATACAGAATAAGCATCATCATGAGTATACAGACATGCCTTCTTTTAAGTTGTTTCCCTTTTCAAATGTATTACTTTGCAAATCTAAGCAGCCATATTGGAAAACAACAGTTTCAGAATTAATTACCCTGTAAAAGGAGAAAGGGGCTTTGCACATATTTTACTACACAAATAATCCTAGCAATGAGTCTAATCTTTTCTTTATTACCTTCCTCCCTGATCCTAGTATAACAGTGTATACTGATGTAAAACTTGTTCTGACCAGTCCATTTTTAAAGATAGCAAAATTTTTTTGAGTCTCTAACACTGAACACCTGCGAGTCCTGCTTTGGCCTGGTTTCTAATTACTATATTATTAGTTTGCTTTTCGTCTCTTCTTGGCTACTTACCCTCTATGTACTCATTTCCTCTTCCCTAATGATTATGAGTTGGGTAGTGTTGAAACAAGCCTGCTCAGACTCAATTCTCTTGTCCAATACCAATTCTCTCATTTGACCAAACAAGGGTTACTCACCCTCTGAGGAATTCCCTTTAAATCCCAATTCATTATTTAATAAAGTTCCCAAATTAACAACCAGAAGTCCATATGGCTTAGGCAAGAGAGCTCTGCAAATTCCTATAAATCTAATTGTGGTGGCACAGCCTAAACCCGGGATGCTTCCCAATTAGTTAAACCCAGTTTCAAGATGTGCTTGGCAGCCTCACTTGGAGGATATTTGCTAAGAAACTCAGAATTCCATTTTCCTCTGGACATCTCTGAGTATGACATTGCAACAGAATGAAGCTGTTGGTGACCTAACCATGTTGAAGGAAATAGGAAACTCACATTGTGTGATCCATAGAACAGGAAAACTGCTCAGGTCCTTTGCTTGTTTAGATGTGAAAAGTACTAGTTAATTATCTTTGATGATCTTCATTTTCAAACTTATTTTATTACTGTGGAACAGTGAAAGCAGGCCTTAACAGGATCTCACATTTGGCTCAATACTTTGCTGTTACTGTTTTGAAAGTCTTAAAAATTTGATCTTGAATGTATGCTTTGGGAATCAAATGAGACACACAGGCATATGCTTGAATAAAGAACATGCATGAAAGAAAAGTTAAAGCTTTGTTTCTAAAATGGCACTCCTTTCCTGCTTTCTGAACAAGAGTCTCACATTTCATTTCTGTCCTGTGTGAGAGGGAGGCACCTGCCATAAATTCCCCACTTCATCTTGGTCTTTTATACCTACATATGTATGGCCTATAACTTCTGCCCTGGCTTATATTCTACTCATACACATCTCAGAGACCAAGTTCATTTTTTTTCCTCTTTCATCAACAGTCATTTAAAACTATTTATTAGGCTATCAATATGTATCCAACCTGGTACCCAGCACTTCACCCATATTACTCATACAAACACTGTGGCAGCCCTTGGGGGCCCTGCTCTCTTCATCCTCATTTTATAGGTGAGAAAACTGAGATTGAGGTAACCAACTTTCTCCAGGCCACATGGTAAGTGTTGCATTGATAATTGCAGCCTTAACATGATAAAAGTGGAGTAAACACCCCCCCAGATTGAGTGGACATGTGAAATATTAATAAATGCCCTGTGTAAGAACATGATCTGAATATTAAATTATTAATCCACTCTGTGGCTTTAACATTGATCTTTTGATCTTTTACTGACTTTTTTTTATTTTTTAGTATTGGAGATTGAACTCAGTGGCACTCAACCACTGAGCACATCCCCACCCCTATTTTGTATTTTATTTAGAGACAGGGTCTCACTAAGTTGCTTAGTGCCTCACTTTTGCTGAAGCTGGCTTTGAACTTGTGATCCTCCTGTCTCAGCCTCCTGAGCTGCTGGGATTAAAGGCATGTGCCACCACACCTAGCTTTATTGACTTATTTTGACTTTTTAAAGAAGTGTCTTCAAAATACTATTACATTATAATCTACTTTCTACTATAATCCACCTTAATGAAGTATTAATAAGATGATAATGGTGACTACCTAACTAGTCTTATTTTATTTTCTTTATTAAAAATTTGAGGAATGATTAATTATTGTGCTTAAGGTCAAATGTACACTTCCACACTTCCATTCACTCTCCATTACTTCCCTTCCTGATTTCACTTTCTCTTTTTGCATACTTTCTCTCTCTCTCTCAGACTTGGTTTAGAAAATTTTTTTCAGTAAAGATAAGTTCAAAATCGGTGGACTCCAATTTCCAGAACCTGATTTTAGGGAGAAAAAAAAGATGGATACACATTCTCCATACTGATCCTGAAAATATTTTTAAAAACTCCTATTGCTACAAGACCCTCTGTCCCTGGACTGCTACCCTTGTGATTCCAAGTCCAGTCCTTAGGTAATATTTCAATCTGAAAAGAGAGAAATTTTTACTTTTCATGTCATTCCTCATCTTTTCCCACTGCTGCTAAGTTGAAATCAAATGATATGCATTCTGTGGGGTTTCACTCACAATTCATTTGTTGAAGCCTAACTCCCAGTATCTGGAAATATGACTGTGTTTGGAGGTAGAGTATTTTAAAAGATAAATAAATTAAAGTGCAGTCAGGAGGGTATGCTCTAATCCAATCTGATTGGTGTCCCAATATAAACAGGAGATTAAGCATAGATAGAGACACCAGTGATGTACATGCACAGAAGGATGACCACATGAAGAACAACAACAGGGCAGCCATCCATAAGCCAATGAGAAAGGTCTCAGAGAAAACCTACCCTGTTGGTACTTTGATCTTGGACTTGAAGACTCCAGAAATATCAGGAGAAAAATAATCTGTTATTTAAACCACCCAGTCTGATTTTTGTTGTTATTGTTCTTGTTATTGTTGTTGAGATAGCAGCCCTACCTGACTAATACAGGATCCTTTTCATCAGCAAACACATTTTGGAACCACCCACCTTGTTCCCTGTCCTCAGTCAGCGGGGATTGCCCAGTATTTTTCAATTCTTTTTCACAGTCAACTTTCTAAATCATTTATAGAAAATATTATTCCTTGACTTTTCTCCTTCAATCATACTTAGCATCTACACACTCCTTTCAAGTCAGCCTGGCTTCATTGATGTTTCTCAAAAATTAGCTGAATGAAGCTATACCAGTTCCTTTATATGTACTGTTTATTCTGCCAAAAAATACATGTCCCAGAGAAATTCTCTTGGTACATTCTCTTTTCTCTCTCCCTTCCTCTCTCTTTTCCATTCTCTCACTCATTTTCTGCAGGTCTGTGCTCCAATGCTATCTTAAGAAAGAGGACTTCCCTGACCACTTATATGACTTCCTTATAAAATAGCACTCTCCCCCAACTCAGCAATGCCTAGCTCCTTTAATGCCACTTTGTTATTTTCTACCTGACCTTTTACCTATTTATTTGTTTCCTTACTGTCTGTTTCCCCTCTATTGCAGAAATAATATAAGGCATCTTAAATTTACCCCTCAGTTCCACCATCTAGAGCAGTGCCTGCATGTAGTAGGTCTCAATAGCTATCTCCTGAAAAATGTCTCCACTTTATCACTTCCTCTGTATTTTCGTACTCATTCCAAATTGGCCTTCCCTCTTACCTTCTTAATCTCCTTTTATCAAAGTCTTCAGTGACTTATGTTTTATGAAATCCTCAGCTAATTTTACTTCTCTGGTTTTTGACAAAACAAGATAACTACCTTCTTCTTGCATTGCCCTCTGTCCCTGGCTCTGAGATCCATTTGTATCACTGGCCACTTTTCAGTCTCACCCCTTCCTCCTCCTTTACGTGGCCCTTACATGGTACAACACTTCAGAGACCCCACCCCGGTCCACCCTGCTTCTCATGCTTCACTTTCCCCCCAGGTGATCTGGGCTCCTCCCATGGCTTCAAATACCATCTATTGCTAAAGACACAAACATTTTCTCTCACCCAGCATTATCTCCTCGGCATTTGCTTGTGTTTTCATTAAGATTCTCAATGTGATCTGTGGAAACTGAACGCCTAGGCACTCACCCTGGAGGGCTATTTCCTGCAGAAAATGGCCTCATTGCTTGACTCAGAAAACTGGGAGTCTTCCCTTTCCTTTCTACATTCAAGGCAACACCAAGCTCTGTCCCTTCTGCTGTCAAACCACACCCATGCCTATTGCCTTCTCTTCATCTCCATTGTCACATGGGTCCCCTCCTAGACCATTGCAACAGTCATCTAAAGGTCTTTCTGTTTCTACTCTTAACTCCTTTCGCTTGTTCTCTACACAGTCTCTGGAACAATCCCATGATAATTTCCTCACTTAAAATATTTCAAGAGACCCTCATCATAATTAGATTATAAAATTCTTCATGATCTGGTCTCTGTTTCTTTCATCTGATATCTTATGTTTCTCTCTCCTGCTAATCAGCATCTTACCCATACCCATATCTTTCTCATCTCTCATGCAAAATGATTATTAATATCATTAGATTTTAAATGAGAAAACTAAGTTTTAAGAAAATTAATCCTGATGCTACTATCATATTTGTTGATAGGTGAACCTGCCAAAGACTACATATCTCCTCTACCCCATAGGACTGTTGCAATGATACACGTGACAATCTTTTAAAATGGTAAATTACCAAAATGTAAATTTTAAAAATCATATTACATTTTTAAAGTTTGTGCTACTCTGTATGCACAGGTATTTCTGCTGAGTGGGAAATAAGTAACTAAAAGTCTTGTGTCCCTGCCATCAAATAGCATTTTTCTCACCATACAAGCAAAGATTACGTACACTAGAACTCATAGAGAACGATATATGTGCCACTTTACATGTCCCAAGGAAAAATAACAACTGGGAAAAGTCTGCTTTTTCATCTTGAGGAAGAAGAACAAGAATTTTAAAAAAAGGGGACCCACCCAATCTACCTGATTAAAGAAGTCCACCAATAGAGTGACAAAGCACAGCCAATTTCTCATCTATGAATCAAAGTATGAAAGTCATAGCACTGAGCTCCACTCAGAGCATGCAGCCAACAGAAGCATGTCAAATCTGACCCTATAAAATACTACTTAACCAAAGATATGTCTGATATGACATCTACCCCATCCCACAGTTCCCTAGCCCATTAAGCTCTTCACCCTTTAACCAAATTTATTTTCTTTCTTCTGACAACCTGACATCATGTATTTATTTGCTTATTGTATACTTGTTTTTGCTTGTTCATTGTCTCCCTCAACTAGAATATAAGCCTCAAGAAAACATGTACTTTGTGTCATTTGCTATTGAATCCCTAGTCTGTAATGGGCTGGGCTTGGAAGTCACTCAAGAAATAATGTGGTAAAGGCATGGACAATGAAGCACCATGTGGAATAGAGCCCATTTCTTAACTGAATGGCTTAATGAGAAGAAGGATCATTGTAGCAATTCTGTACTATAATGTATATCCCTCCTTGACTGAAAAATGCCACCCGACTCTCTGCTTTTAATTTTTAGGATGGGCTTCACTTCTCTCCTAGCAAATCTTATATCAGGGAAAACTGGAGCCTCATTTCCGTGGTGTCCCCAGGTAACAGGACCAGAGGTACAGGCCATGCCGTCCTTCGTGCCTCTTGAGAGCCTTCATGTCAGCTGCCTGGCGTCTCAATTGGCCTCATGTTCTGCATGATTGGCTCCAAACCAGAGGTTCACCAGCTCGTCTCCAATAGGCTGTTTATAAAGATTGATCCAGAACCCAAGGGGCCCAACGCTAGATCCATTCAACTGTGACAGTGTGCCCAAAAGCTAATGCAGGTTTTACTAAATTAGGGAGCAAATGTCAGACTTCCTTTGCATTATCAGAAGCACATCTTACATGGCCTCTTTATTGGGTTTTTATATCTTGAGGGGGTCTTAATAGGATGAAAGGGAGGCTTGATAGGTGCAAATGAGTGCCATTTGACTATTTAAAGGCACATTTAATTAAACTGGATTCATTGCCTGCATGGGGCAAGTTAAAAGAAAACTAAATAGATGGAGTATGATTACATATTATTAAGAAGAGAGACAGCTCTGGAGACCAAATTCTTTTAACACAACATTAAGCTGAGCTCATTTCATATGCACAGTTTAGCACCGGCCTATAAGGAGTACGTGTTTTGAGAAAATCAGCAGAATGGTTATGAGCTCTAAACAGCTTTTAATAAAATGCAATGTTTCAGGGAAGGAGCAGCTTCTAAGCTTCACTTAAATATGCTAATTAAAGAAAATGAAGTTTCCCACTGATTCCAGGTTCTCTTTGTTTTCCTTCTATTTTTTATGTTCATCTCACTCTGGCTACTTTCTACCTTATTTTATGAACTTCCAGAAATGCTCCAGATTCCTTATTTCAAAGATGTCAAGATTCCTGTGAGTTGGGAGGTCGGGGGTGGGGGTGGGGGGGCAGCAGGGTGAGGGGCAAACTGGATCTGTCAGATTGGTGACTTTGTTTTAAATTGGTTACCTGGGTCTGGGTATTCATAGACTGAAATTACCCTCAGCTTCTTGCAGGCACACAGACCATTTTGACAAATGGATCCCACGGAGCATGGCAATAATAATAAAAACAGTCTCCATCTGTTGAGTATTGAGACAGGTGCTCTATAGAAATTAGTTTGTTTCCCCTACACCTTGTAAGATAGATATTGATATCCCCATTCCACAGAAACTGAAAGGACAAGGTGACTTTGTTCAGGGACACACAACTCGTCAGTGGTGTTGCTGGCGTTCAGATTCCCAAACCCTTACTCCCTCTGTAACATCTGCCCTGATCCCATCTAAGCAGTGACAACCATGGTGAAGCAGGGTATTGGAAAGTATGGAAAGTATGTAAAATGGACAACATAATTTTATACTGAAAAAGAGAAAAACATTAGCTTTCAATAACATTAAAAGCATAAACCCCTTTGAAGAAAGTTTCACAAAATCTTGTCTGTTGGGCTGGGGATGTGGCTCAAGCGGTAGTGCGCTCACCTGGCAGGTTCGATCCTCAGCACCACATACAAACAAAGACGTTGTGTCCGCCGAAAACTAAAAAATAATAAATATTAAAAATTCTCTCTCTCTCTTTAAAAAAAATCTTGTCTGTTGAATCATAGGAATATATATATATATATATATATATATATATATATATATATATATATACACACACACATGAGAGAGAGAGAGAGAGAGAGAATGAGAGGAGAACATTGATATGATTTATCCTGAGTCACAGTCTTTTGGCTCTCTATCTCCTTTGGTCCACATGGCCAGAACTGTGTTTTCTTTACCCTTTAATTCCACGAGTTTGCTCATGTTTTGTCCTAGGCTATAGAGTCTAAACTGGGTCTATTGCCCAGGCTGGGAACATACCTCATCTGTTTATTTCTCTTTTACCTTGACCTACTCTGGAAAATGAGCACTATCCATCGTACTTGGGCTGGAATTATATTTGGGCTGGAATTATTGAGAAATAATTGCTCAATTGGCAGAACCTAAGTCTGGCTTTAATGGTGTTGGAATCATTAGGGGTAATCAAGCATCTAAAAGCATCATAGATATCTGAAAACACATGCCTCCCAACTTCATGCATTTTACAGTTGTAGAGTCTGAAGTCCAGAGAGGGAAAGATTTTTCTTAAAAATTTTATTACTAGATAGTGCCATGCTTAGCCCTAGAATCAAGGGCCCCTGCCTATCAAGCCAGTTTTGTTTCCTCTTTACCACAAACCTCTAACATCATTTGAAACTTGTTAGAAATGTAAACTATTGAACCCCATCCTAGACATATTTAATTATGGCTAACCACTGCAAAGACACAAAACAGTTTGGAGGTAAGAGGAGCAAACAGGTTTAGGTCTTTCACATGATTTTGATGTCTGTTGAAGTAAAATAACTGCTGCTCTAGATCAATGTTTTCCAAATTTTTGAAGTGGCAGGAACATTTTCTTTAAATGAATGTCACGTAAAAGCTTGATAAATGTACGAGATAAGTTTGGATTATTTTGCTAGAAATGAAGGAAAGAAGCCTAGAGATCTGCTTGTTTCTGGAGACTCATGGCAGCACCTAAGAAAGTTTCCAAAAAACCACTAAGGACCCATGAAGCACCATTTGAATCAAGATCTTTTAAATGTTGTGTCAATGGGCACCCACCCCATCCTTATAACATTAAGATGCTTTCCTTCCATTTATATTCAGATTTTTTATAAACCCTAAAGCTGTTTTAGCATGAACTATTCATTAATCTCTACATTAAAAAGGTCTTTTAAACATTTACAGAATAAAAAATGGAAAGTGGGATTGGGGACCACACCAGAATGGAGATCTCTTTTGGGAAGTCTCAGGGCCTGTCCCAGCCCTCTCCAAATTCAAATACAGGTGTAGGGATGACGAGGCAGCAGCTCTTTGAGGGAGCTCAAGACCCAAAATCGTGGTATCTGGAAATGGGATAGGAAGCAATTTCTGTTCACCCCAAATTGGATTTCCTTAAAACATGCAAATTAGTGGGGTTACTTCCTGACAAATTTTTGAAAATCAGGAATATGTTATGAAGCTTGGTACTTTCCTGGCTGCATGCTCACCTGTTCTTCCCTGGGGAAACTTGATCCCCTCCATAGAACTGTTGAACGGAGCCCACTGCACTCACGCACAGACATCTGATGTTCTCCCAGGAAGGTTTTCAGGCATAGGTCAGTGTTGAACAGAAAAGGGAGCATCTGATGGGGAAAGATTTGGAGGCAAGGAGATTTTATAGTCCTCCCAGGAACACTGAAAACCATGGTTTTGTGTCTTTGCAGTGGTTAGTCATTGTCCTGCATATGTTCTATGACCTTCAACTCAAACCATTTCCAAAAAAATTTAATTATTATTTTATAATAGGTTTGATTATCCTTTTCCTCACAAAACTATTTTTGTCTCTCCATATTCCCTGACATTCTTTTTTTTTAAATGTTTTTATTAGTGCATTAGAGTGGTACAAAACAGTGATGTTTATTTTGACATAATCATACATGCATGGAATACAATTTGTTCCATTTCAGTCTCCAGAACTTCCTTTTATTCCACCCCTCCTCCCTCTCCTTGCTTCCCTTCGTCTGCTCTATTGGTCTTCCTTCTACTTATTTGTCATTTTTTTTATAATTGATGTTTTATTGACATACATAAAGGTGAAATTCACTGAGGTATATTCGTAGCACAATTGGGTCCATTTTCCCTGACATTCTCTTTCACATGATACCATTGATTCTTGTGCATGAGCCTATTACAAAATTTATCATATTATTTTAATAGTGACAGTAATTTTTTCTAATAATATCTGATGAATTCTATGCTTATTATTATCAGTGTGGGGTATATATGTACACTAGGTGGTGAGAATATGGATGTTATCTACATGTCTCAGGAAACAGATGCAATATCTGTCAAATAATAGGTGCTCAAAAATCATTTTAGTTAAAAAATACAGTAAATTCCTACTGTATTTTTTAACTAAAAAATAAAGAGACCTACTCTCCCAACGTCAAATAGGAATCTCACCATCTTGAGAGATTAGTAACAGCTGCCATTAATCTAGTGCCCAATGTCAGGTGAGTTACAGACATCAGAGGCAAAGAAATGAGTCACAGAGATATCGTGAACTTGTTCAAAATTGAGTAACAGGAGTGGTGGAGTGAAGACCTAATCCCAGCTTTGTTTGATTCTAAACTCTTGACTCACTCTTGTATCCATCTCTCTGATTCATTTATTTATCCATTCATTTAACCCTCACTTAAGGAGAGCCTTCCTTGCTTCAATAGCATGCCTAAGAATGTGACATTCTTGTCCTCAAGTCTCTGATTTCACCAAGCTCATACAATGGGGAGAGAAAAAGTCCCTGACTGTGCAATAAATAAATAGGTAAATACAATCCAATAATGAAAAGGAGCTCTTACCTTGAATCTATGTAGTACTATTCCTTAAAAGAGTACAAACCTCTGAGTACATAAACACTGAGATCATAATAAGATTGTCCTTGATTCACTATTTTTTCCCTGCAGAAATGAAGCCTGTGACTTGACAACATCCTTGGTCCTGAAGTAAGATCAAATTAAGCAGGCTATCTTGGTATTGTTCATTATCCCAGGCCTGCTTGCCTATGCCCTGCTCTAATTGCTAGCTTTCCTGGGCAGAAATGATTCCAAGCTGCCTGCTCTGCACTTTCTTCTCCTTTTTAATATCATCAGATTTGAAATAGACATACGCTGCAGCAGAGTTGCTGGAAGCATTATAGAAGCCCAGTAGGAAATATTTGCATATTTATGAAAATAGTTTACTTTCTGCTATGACAATAACAAATGTTCACAATCTTAGCCTTTTGTTCACTTTGAAGAAAGAACAAGGAGTGCATTAGCAATTTTGAAAAGACTTTTGGGAGGTGGGTTATTTTCCTTAATATTGTCATCCCAAGAGGTTCTGTGGGGAACAATTTTTCATGACAGGTATTAACTTCTGTTGACCAGGATAAACATGGAAACTTTTAGAATCTTCCCCCAAATGTGCCAAAAGTTCAGGTGAGACTTTGCCAAACTTAGTCTAACAGATAATACTCATAGTTCACATTCAGCAAATGTAATTGTTGCCTATGTTTTGATAATTACTTATGATTGACCTGTCAGTCTCAGGAGTCAAGTCCAGCTTTCTAAAAATCTTTCTAAATTTTTTCTGAAGATACTAAAAAAAAAAGGCAGCTACAAATCTGACTCAAAATATTTGTAACCAATATATTGGTAATCTTTCTCTAGGAAGAAAATAAAGATTCTAGGAAAAAATAAGTATTTTGAAACTGAAGGATAAAGATTACACTGCCTTTAATAAATCTCTGGAAGCCACTGTTAATGTTAGACTATCTCAAGCTATACTACCAATTTACAGTAATTTTGAAAGGGTCTCAAATAAATAAGCCCTGGATGGAAAAAGCTATAAAATGTTTTAGAAAGAGCAGAGGTTTTGAAGTTAAACAGACTTGGATATAAATCCCCACATTTTTTTTACTTATTTGTTTTCAGAAAACAAAAACAACAACTTTTTGAACCCCAAATTCTTTGGCTGTAAAATGGGGATAGTCTTGCCTATCTTGCCTAGTTCTTTAAATCTGAAATGACAAAGAAATCTAGTTCTGGTATATACTACTAAAAAGATAACAGTCATTCAGTAACCTCATCCATGGAGCATGTGCTCTACCTTCTGCTGTTTCGTGTGGTACAGTTAGTATACATTGTGAAAGTACCATGAACTGACTTGCCACAAGGTAAATTTTCTTAATTGCTTAAAAGGTGGAACAAAGCCTTTAGGTAAACTAGGTTCTGAGTAGATTCACCATCAGCATTGGATGCCCTTGGATGATAACAAAGGGCAATTAGGAAGATGGAAAAGAACAAACGTAGGTCAGATTGGACAAGTTTGTGAGGGGTGAAGGTAATTTTAGTAGAGTTGGATAGTAACAAGAATACAAAATGTTGCACCCTCTAAATACAGTTGTGATTGCTCTAACATTATCATCCCAGTCTGGATATCTCTATATGACTCCCTTGTAAGTCCAGTCTTCCCAGAATACCTTTGTTTCAAAAACCTCTTTAAGTCTTTGGGAGAAGGTGGTAAGACATGGCAGTGGGTGGGCTAACAGTGAATCAGACATGAGGGTAATTATAACAATAATATTCCCAAGACACTAGCAGCTGGATTTAATAAATTTTGGCCTCCATGATAGTTCTTTGAGAAAAGAACTTTGCAGCTTCTAGTATTATTGGATATTCCAGTATTGGTGAACACTGTTTGGCCCCTGTACCTGAGGTCCAGGAGTCCTCACTATTTCTCTTTTATAGTGAAAAGATAAATATGCTGTTGTATTTGAATAAAGCAAGGGAAAGGTTCATTACCTCTATTATTCATAACTTGGATCCTCAGCCAGATAACACAAATTCCCAAGTGCTGGGGCTCATTGGTTAATTATCAGGACAGATGTCAGCTCTATAATCAAATGGCCCATTGTTCTAGACTCACTAATAGCCTGCAACAATTGAATCCTTGGAAAATAGTGAAAATAGCCAGGCTCTTCATTCTTGAGGAAAACACAATTCCTTCTGCAATCCAATCTTCAAACACTATTCCTCAGACAACCTATAATATTTCTAAGTTTTAATTTCTGGTGATCAGAATTCCTTATCCCAATCTGACACACCCTTCTGTAAAGTGGGGACACTAATAGACACAGAAAATTTAAGAGCACACTCCATTCAATGTAGCATCCAAGCTCCTGAAATGGCCCAGCCAAAATGCTGTTATTTTGGGATTTTATACCTGACTTTTGGAACTGAAAATGTTTGTATTTTAAGTTAGTAACATCTCTGTTTCTGCAAATTTCTTGGAGAAAATGTTTATGTAAATTTCTTAACGACAAAAAGAAGTGCCATTTTTACCTTATAGGGAAAAGAGCATTGCAGGGGTTGATGAGTGAGGCCACCCACCAAGGAGATACAAGCATGAGGACAGCATCAGGGCCTTGGTTTGCAGTCATGACTTCTCCATTGACCATTTTCTTCTGCAGGTCTTTGCTGCAACACTGAAGAGACTTAGGAAATCTGAGGGTAATAAACTAGGTCTTCATGGTTAATCTTAGTATAGGGGTAAGATTATGAACCTTAGGATAAAAGTGGTCTAGATTAGAATACAATCTCCCACTTACTGGTTCTGACTTCTCAAGTAAAATACTTGATTATTTTTTTGATAATTTGTTTCATTATTAAGGTAAAAAAAAGTCACCTAACTTAAAAATTTCTAGAAAGCTAAATAAGAATCATAAGCTTTGAGTTTCACCATAGGAAGGCTCATTTCCTTATTTTTAAATAAACCTTAAAAATTTACAGATTGACCATCCACCTACCTCTAACTCAGAGGACCTTTGGTGTCATTGTACCTTTGGCTTGCTACTTCTTCATCCTGGAATTCTAAGGCCTTCTCTTGATGGGTACTGGGATTTAAATGAAAGTACTGTCTCCTTAAATAAATACATAAAATCCATATTTTATCTTTCATTTGCCTTAAAAAAATAAACCAATATAGACAGAACTTTCTGACATCCTTAAATGCCATCTTGAGATCACTCAACTCATTTGCATGGATGACCTCTACTTGAACTCATTTCTCTGGAAATAAAAGTTTAGTGCACTACTAATTCAACTTAGAAAGTAATTGGAAGACTTCAGCAAATGAGGAAAATTCTCATTTTATAGGGACTGGGGACTTAATTCAAATGAAAAAAGCTTCATTGATGACATGAGTTAATTGTGCAGTTAACATGAAATAACCTTACCTAGAATTACAAAGACTCTAAAAGCATCCATTTGCAGGTATCTATGATTAAAAGACTCTTTAACAGAAAATCACATTTCTTGAATTTTCTCCGTATTGCATATTAAGGAGACAGTGGTCACCAGGGAGTCTA
Source organism: Marmota flaviventris (assembly GCF_047511675.1). Lineage (NCBI taxonomy): Eukaryota > Metazoa > Chordata > Mammalia > Rodentia > Sciuridae > Marmota > Marmota flaviventris. The sequence continues at coordinate 91,226,773 of NC_092508.1, forward strand.
ATACTTTATACATTTTCATTTAGTAGACCCCTATTATGACTTCAAAACCTAAACATAAAGGTAGGATTTCTTCAGGTTCCAATACTATCTCTTTATCATATTTTCTCAATATTCTTACCTCTCTTCTGCCGAGCCCTCACCCTATTCTGCATGTCAGAGTTCTCAAGTCTTCCTCTTAAACCCTCCTGTATGATTGTGTACCTCCTTGCAGATTCCATCCATTCGTCTGGCTGTTAGCAGCATTCACATGCTACTGATGCCCAAATACTCCATCTCTGAGGTTGAGTCATATATCAACCTGCCTACTTAACATCACCACTTGGATGCCTCATAGTCATGTCATAAGTAATATGTTCAGAATTAAATTCTTTCTGAGGTTGGGCTCCCTATAAATAGAGTCTCAGACAAAGATCCTCAAGTGATTTATTATATTGATATTGATTTAGTGATCTTAGAGTGATTTATTTGGTGGCTACTCTCAGGAGAAGAGGAGTGAGGAAAACAGGAGAGGGCTGGAGAAAAGATCTAAGTGAGACTATTTTCAATAGAGTTCCATAGGGAGCTTTGGAATGCAATTTGTACACCAAGTTGGCCCCACCTCAATGCAAGGAGACTGGCTTTTTGTGACCACATGTCAGGCTTCAGTCTTTCCCAGGAGTCGGAGATTGGAGGACATAATTTCCTGAGGCACTGCAGCTTCTACTGCCTTTCTGGGGCAAATTCTCCTCCATAAAAGATGACAGAGGTGAGCAAGTAGTATAGACATTCATGGAAGCTGAGAATGGGTGTAATCTGCCAATAAAAAGGGTAAGAACAGGGTTCCAATAGCATCTGCAATAGATTCTGTTTCTGTTTGTTTGTTTGTTTACTTTTGTACTTTTTCTTGCAGTGGGATCAAATTCAGGATCTCACGCTTGCTCTGCAATTTTCTACTACTGAGCTATATTCCCAGTCCTATACTAGATTCTTAATTGACTCCACAATACCTACAGATTATATCTCAAATCCATCTGTATCCCTCCATTTTCACTTCCAATGACCTAGGAAAAGTCTTACCTAGGTAGAGTAGTAAAATGCTTCCTACAGGTGCCCCTATGTTCATCCTTACCACCAATATATGAGAAAAAAAGCCAGATTTTTTTTCCAAAAAACATAAATATGATCATCTTAAAGTTCTTTAATGAATTCTCTCTGCCTTCATAATTACTTACAAACTAGAGACCAAGGTCTAAAAGGTACTACAGAATCAGGCCTCCTCTCCCCAATGCCGACCCCAGCTGAGGCCTTTCTCTCTCTGGCGGTATGTGAACTTCCTTTGGTCTGTTCCTAGTTCTCTAAGAGCTCTTCTTTTGCTCCTATTTCCTCTGGTGAGAATGCTCTTTCCAGATCTGTTTAGTTGACTCTTTCCTGTCACTCACGTCTCTGGTTCAAGGACACTCGTCTGAGAGAGGCCTCTCTTGACCTACTTAGCTCATTCACAGCATAAATCACAATCTGCAAAGTAATTTTTTTTTTTCCTGTGAAAACCTGACTATTGAATGAACTCAATTTTCTGAATGAAAGCAAAGAAACAATTTTCCATTAACCTTGATCTCTCAGCTCAGTATCCTCCACTTTGGATAATCCTATAGCTCCTTTAGTTCCTCTCAGGTATTACCGATCCAGTGAAATATCTTAGATTTTTTATTTCTTTGATATTCATTAGTTAAAGCATTTTAGTTTCCCCAGCCTGGGCCTACCTCCAGCTGGAAAGACTGCATCAGAGAAAGGGGCATGATCAGCTCTTTACAGTTTGGAATCCCCTCCTGACCCCATGTAATTGTACAGATTCTCTGATTCTCTGTGTCTTCATGTCTGGAACAAGGGCAGAGCTGGGTGATTGTAATTTGGCATCAGGGACTTCAACATGTTGCATGTCTAACTGCTAAACCTTTCTCAATCTGGGGATTTACCCTGTGCCATTTTTTGACACAGCTGATGCCTTAGATGCTGGCTAATGACATACTCTTGAACTCTACATCTTATGGTGTGCTCTCCCACATGACATTTTGAGATCATCTCACCCAAATACAGGTCCTTGTTCCAGACTCCAAGTCTGAAACAGGAAAAAATTTACTCAGCTTCATACTGTCAACATAGGACATAAAGATATTCTCTGATGAAACCTGCCACTAAAAGTTCCACGAAATCTGCTGGAGGCTATCAGCCCTGAGTAAGATATCAGACCCTATGTCTCCGACTTCTGCTTTCTGAGAATCGAATTTCTGAGGAGGAAACAACCTGCTTCCTGGCACCCTGGGCTGTTCACTGACAATGTTCTGTCCATCTCTCTATTCCCAGGACTGTCTTGATTTGCTCTCTTTGTAGCCAGAAGGTGAGTGTGAGCAACAGACAATAGAACCAATTCTCTCCAATCTTCTTTCCAGCGTAGAAGATATTACACTTTGGTTCAGAATTTTGGGGGCACTTGATGCCTACTGTTCTCAGCTTTGGGGCCTCAGTTAAAATTCCAAGATGGAGAGAAATAGAGTACCCTACATAATACCTTGTTGTTTGTTATTTGGTTTGGAACTCTCACTGGAATATACACTATGAAAGCTCAAATGTTGTCCTTTTGGTTCTCTGATGAATTCCCCAGTACCGAGCCCAGTTTCTGACACAGTTTGTGCTCAGTGCATATTCATTGACTTAATTATTACTGGCTCTGTGTGTGTGTGTGTGTGTGTGTGTATCTGTATGCACTTTTTTGCCAAGTTCATGTATTTATTTTATTTGTTTAAACACTGAGTCTTGGAATGAAAGAGACAAGAGCAAAACTATGTAGCATGAACAGGGACTGATGCTTAGATTGCAACCTTTAGTTAAGATCTGAAGGTCTCAGAATCTGGTTGGTATCAGAGATTCTTCATGGTGCTGATTCTTCATGCTGCTTTTATTTAAAATATAGTAAACTGTTTAGTACGCTTTTTCTATTCCAGTCCATGGTAAATTCTTATCAAGTCATTCAACTCCACACCTCCTCTTCTCAGAAGAGTTGTCACCATAATGTGGACTGCTTAGATCTGCACCTTAAGAGGTCCATTCTCAGCTCAGCTAGGTGTCAGTCCCCCCAGTGTTGTCCTGCTTAGCTGGCCCTCCCTCCCTCCTAGAAGATCAGAGACCGCAGTCACACTTCTCCTACCTGTCTTTTATTAAACAGAAAAAAGAGATTTGCCTGGAATTTATTCTATTATTAGGTGATTAATGCCTCTTAGTTATTATAATAATAATCATTATTACAATTTTATGATATGTTGGCAAGCCTGTCTGCCAGTCTTTCATGAAGTGAAAGTAATAAGCCTCTTTTCTTTACACTTTCCCTTGTTGACATGTATTGATACTATACTGGTTATATAAGAAAACTGATGTATGTTTTCATGGTCAGAACATGCAATGGGTTTTGAAAAAAAAAATATTTTTTTTTTTCCAGAAAAAAATGCATCTTGCTTTTCTGACACTGTCCTTATGTATCAGGGAAAGATTTTGCCAGTGTCCATGCAGGTGGAAATACTTTGATTGACTCTTAGTAAAAGGTCAAGATGAAAAAGTATGTGAAAAACTAGCAAGTCAAAGAGTAAAGCAAAACAAAATAAACGGCAAGTCTCTTAAGTAGACAAAAACAAAGCCAAGTTCTGAATTTTTTCCCCTAATTCTTCCAAAACTAGTGGAGGGGGAAGAAATGAATGGAGAGTTATTTCAAAGGACATATGTGAAGACTATCAAGCTTCTTATCACATTCAGAAAATATAAGGCCTTGTTTGAGACTGGTGAGATCTAAAATTGTTGTTATCCCACACAAGTGGAGTGTGTTGAAATCAAGGCCTGTGAGTTCTGGTAAGGTATCTAGAAGCAAGGGAGTGAGTACCTGTGGCTTTGGAGTCAAATCCTGGGATGGGCTTTTCCTCCCTGAAAAATATGTGTCATTAAGACTGCATCCCTAGAGAAGACGGTGGGGTTGAGTTCCCACTGGTGAGAAGAGTTCTCCTTGATTTACATTCCTTTTACCTGCCATTGGTTGTAGCTATACCAAGATACCTAGTCCAGTGACCACTGATGTACATTTATGTGACTGTTGGCTCAGCTAAATAAATGCAAGACTGTGAGTGTGCCAACAAACATTCCTAATGTGTGTCTTGTACCCTATTTTTTTCAGAGTGGAAAGTAGAAGTTTATTAAAGGACAGCAGAAAAGACTTCTCCAGAGGAAGAAGGGGACCCAAGAGGTGGAATCCGGGGAAGTGCGGTTGTCTCCCCTTTTTATAGCTAAGGTCTTCATTTAGCTTTCCCGCAATGCTGTCACATTCCTGTCCTTTGTTCTGTCAAGGGTGGGGCACAGGTGGGCCAAAGGAGTAATCTGGGCAGGAAGAACTTTTGGGTCAGCATCGTCAAGTTTACTGGGAGCTGTTTCATTAACACTTCTTTGGGATGGGCTCTGGGCCTTGGGGACATTAACATGAGTTGTCCTGCTTTTCCTGGACTTCATTAACATTCCAAGAGTTGTTCTGCTTTTCCCAGAATTCATTCTCAACATGGCCTCCATTTTGGATTTTACTCGATATTAGACCCGATTTACCTAACTACACTGACTACCTATCTTTAAATCTGGCTTCATTCCCCCCTCTAATTTTGGGAACTCCTTACTGCTGTAAGGAAAGGGTGCGAAGATCATTCTGGCTTCTTCAGGCTGAAAGGGGATGATGTTGGGCAAGCAGTTTGGAGTCCCCCTTTTAAAAATCGGGTCTATCAAGTGGTCCATGATAGAAGTCTGATTGAGAAGTAACAGGCTGGAGGGCCATTTGAGTGATGGGTGGTCTATAAGAGAAACAGGAAATTATTAGTACTGGAACTAGATTGATGCAGCAATAAATGCCACAGCATAGGAATATGCCAATGAGTATGATGACAAAGACAGAGACTAACAATGTTTTCCACCAGAAAGTACCAGATAAAACTGAATGTTGTGTTTACATCCCTGACAATTCTGGCAATGTGAAAATATCCTTAAAGATTTACATGCTCAGATAGAAGCCATGTCCTTGCTAACCTTGCCATGGGAACAATATCTTGGCTCCTGGTTCCCTATTTTGTTTTAATGATAGACTCTGAATCTCACATTCTTCTAGATGCTAGAGAACATCTCCTTAGAACTTGATTGCCCAAACCTGTATCCTGATTATACCCAACACCTTCATTGGATGCCCATATTGTAAATTTGTGCAGAATTTTAAGAAGTATACTTTAATCAAAAATACTTTACTTCTTTCTATCAGAAAAGTGCCATAGAACACTGATTATTTTTAAAATAATGCACAAAAATTTTCAAACAATTGTCCTACTCAATATGAAAGTTTGCAATGAGTGTAATAGGAAAGGTTGATGGGATACCTTTTGTAATGTCCAACAAGGAAAACCATTATTGTTTTTTTTAGTTGTGTGAGAGAGTATCTATCTATCTATCTATCTATTTAGGTTTACCAGGAATTGAATCCAGTAGTGCTTAACCACTGAGACACATCCCTAGTCCTTTTTATTTATTTATTTATTTTTTGAGACAGAGTCTTTCTAAATTGCTTAGGGCCTTCTAAGTTGCTGATGCTGGCTTTGAACTTGAGATCCTCATGCCTCAGCCTCCCAAGCTGCTAGGATTACAGACATATGCCACCCCACTTGGCTGAGAGTACAATTACTTAACCTAGATCTGCTTCTGCAAAATGAAACCAGTAATAGGATTCTGGAATTATATTAGTTAATATATATATAAAGTACTTTGTAACCTGGATAAATAAAAATTATAATCATTACTACTGATAAAAAAAAATGGAGTTTTGTTAATCAGCTTCCACAAGGACATCCAGCTGAGATACCAACTGGATCTGGTCTCACAAAGTCAATGTTCTCTCCTCTGCTTCATTCCAACTCTTGTTTCAAGAATGTGGTCTGCAGTCAAACATGAAAATTGTTTGTCCATCAAAAATGAGGTTTTTGTTTTGTTTGTGGTGCTGGGGATTGAACCCACGGGCTTGTGCATGCAAGGCAAGCACTGTACCAACTGAGCAACAATGAGTTTTAACTGAATGGAAAGTAGCAATGAAATAATCTGATATTAGGAGGCATGTTATAGAAATGCATGCTGTTTTTACAGATAAATAAAAAAATGTGAACCGTTCTTTCCAGAAAATCATATATTTCTGCTCAGTTCGCAGTTCTTTCTTGACATCTAATGTCCTGTAAAATGAGTGTCCCATATTCACTTCCCTATTGGGAACCTACTGTAAGCTATTATAGCCTTTAAAATTTTGAATTTTAGAATGTTGATTAGTGATCCTTTTGAGAGTTTACAGATTCTTAAATATTAGAGCCCCAGAAATTTGTAAACAGGTGTGAACACTGGGGAGGGGAAGCCTGGGTACTGGTGCCTAAGAGCCAAACCAGACCTTTCACCTGCCAGTCCAAATAAAGATAGCATCTGAAGAAGCCTCAAAGTACAGGAATCTCTGTTCTCATTCCTCTTCTTCACTACCCTAGGTTCCTGTCATCAATGCCCTCTAATAAATCCCACCACCCCACCCCAAGGTGTTAATTTGTGAGCTTGCCTTTACTTTGTATCCTGAAAATTCCTGTAGACATCTTCAGGTCTTGGGGATAATTAATTTCTAACTGCTAGAAATGACCAAAATATCATCTCATGTGCTTATCCATGGAGCTCATTTACCTTTCTACTTCCTCTCTGCTCTGTCTGTATCACAGAGTGTGAGAAGACAGTAAAGGAAGAAGGTTGACTGACTTCTGAATGCTGTGCTTTCCAGGGAACTATGTTTATCCATAGGCACATGCCTCTGGTTGGGTTTGTCCCAGGAAGTCACTGATGGAAATTGGAGGTCAGAGGAAAGAAGGGAGAAGTCCCTTCTTCTGTGCTGGAGGTAGGTTTCCAGCAGTATTGTTTCTCCTCTGTGTCTCCAGGAAACCTTGCAATGACCTACATTGACCTCAGTTTTCAATGGGTGACCCCCACCCCAACCCAGGGCACCAACAATAACACCTCTATTTTGCTCCTTCAGACATAAGGTGGCAGGGGCTCCCTGTGGTTGCTTATCTCTGGGTTGCCTCCTTCTGTTGATTAAGCAGCATCTTCTGTTTATCCTATATAACTTGGATATCAATTCTCTCTCTGTGTTTTATACATTCAGACTGGTTTCTGTTTTTCTAGCTGGACCCAGTCTAATAGAAGTTGATTTTAGAAAAAAATGGAAGTGGTGGGGTCGACATAAGCATAAACTCATGTGAGCATGGTGTGTTGGTTCATCAACACTGAGTTTTAACTCAACAGAAAGTAGCTATGAAATGATATGATATTAGGAGACATATACATTTCTGTTGTGGAAATCGCCTCAGATTGAACATATTTTGATTTGAACTATTGTGGAAAAGGTTTAGATTGAAAATTAGGTGTTGTTGGCTCCTCAAATGCTATACTACAGACAGGAAGGAAGTCTGTACACACCAGGTTAAAGATGGCGACTCATCACTTCCAGGGCCTTAGCACATCAGAACTACAGGCTTTCTCTCCCGCAAGCATACAGTGCTATCTCTGATAGTTGCTTCATGCTAGCAGGGAAGGAAAGGGCTCCTGTCACTGGGGTAGCAGCAGATAAGAGGCTTTATCATAGGATGAGAGATCAAAATAGCTAATTAAAAGGAGTATTTCACAATACAACAGTGTCCATCACCTTAAAGGATAACTGCTTTCTTTGTTCATTCTACAATTGAGTGAATACCTACTACATATTGTGTTATTTCAGGTACTGGGGTCAGAATCATCAGCAAATAAAAAAATACCTTGTCTTCCTGAGTGTATAATATGGGGGAGGGATGGGAGAGAAAAAGAGACAATCCACAAAACAAATAGTAGAATTAAAATGATGATATATACTATACAGAAAAATATTGCAGAAAAGTGAATAGTAAGTGTTTGGAAGAGAGGGTTCAGAATTTAGATGGGAAGGCCTTACTTAGAGTGGCATTTACATGAAGTCCTGAAGGAGGTGTAGGGAAGAGCTGTGGGCCTTCTGGGTAAAGGACATTGAGGCAGAGAATTGGAAAGGACATCATATTAGGGAGGGAGGTGAAAAATACAGCGGATTCCAAGGGCAGTGTGAGATGTCTGGCCAGAGCCTCTGGAAGGATGGCATTATTAGTTGAAAAAGGGCAACAATGAGGAGGAGGAGTTTTGCTTAGGGTTGGGACTGGGAAAATTAGAAGCTTAATATTTAGACATGTAAACCGTGAAAGCCTATTACACATTTAGAAGGAGATGCCACTTAAGACAGCTGCTTCTATGAATCTGAATCTGGAATTCAGAGAGAGATATAGAGAGACAGGCAGACAGACAGACAGACACACACACAGAGGGAGACGGGAGAGAGAGAGAGAGAGAGAGAGAGAGAGAGAGAGAGAGAGAGAGAGAGAGGTGTATCCTGGAGTTGTCAGCAAATCAAGAATACTTACATAGCATTTAAAACACAGGGGAGTTACAGTGAGCATAGATAGGCAAGTGAAAGGTCAAAGATTGAGTCTTTGGCACTCCCATTTTAAGAGGTCAGGGAGATGAGTGGAAACTTGAAAAGAAGCCTTGGAAAATGAGCTGTGAGGCAAAGCGTGAAGGGGTAGCAGTGTGCTGAAAGTTTAGCAAAAATCAAGCATGAATCGAGACAGAATGTGGCAAATAGTGCGAATAATTAAAAAAAAGGTGAGACCTGAGGCCTTACCATCACACCTGAGGTCACTGGTGATGCCAACAAGAGCAACGGCGATGGAGTGGCACGGATAAAACATGGATCGTGCTCAGGGAGAAGGAAAGCAGAAAAATGACTGACAGTGAATGCAGAAGAGAGTTTCTGTAAAAGGCAAGACAGAAATAATAGAAAAGAAAGTAGAATTTAGAATTTTCTAAGGTAGAGAAATAAACATGAAGCGATTCTATCAGTGAGTAAAACCTAATAGTGAAGAGAGAATTATTATTTTTTTTTTGGGGGGGAAGCATTAATAGCTAGGATGATGTGTTTGAGCAGACTAGAGGAGTCGGTTCCTAGTGTACAATTAAGGAGCTGGTTAGCTTGGAGCATGCACAGCGACCCCCTGTACTGAGAGGGAAGGCAGAGCATCAGGGCAGATGACATAGGTGAGTAGACGTGATAGAGCTTGCAGAGCCCTTTTCCCTTTGCTTTTATTTTCTCAGTAAAATATGAAGCTGAGCAGGAAGAAACAAGCCATCTACTAAGGAGGATGGGGCCCAGATGTTGGAGGTTTAAGGAAAGAACTGAAAGTCTGAAATACTTCACTGGTAGAGTGAGGGAGAAATGGACATGGAAATATAATTTCCAGTTAATGTTAGAGCCCTCTTGAGATTAGTGATCACAAATTGAAAGTGAGGCCATGCATCCTGGCTTTATGCTTTCCTCCAGCCGTGTTCAGTTGCAGAATGTCAGGCCGTGGAGCAGACAAAGAGTTCCATTTAACTAGGGCTGTGTTTTTTTGCCTATGATGCAGCTGAAAAAATGGCAAAGAAGTCACGGATATATACAAGGGAGGGGTTATAGTTACTGGTCACCAGAATTTAGGATGGATAAAAAGAAGATTGAATTTAAGATTGGTTAGAAAAAAAAAATGAGTCATTGGTAACAGTGATAAAATGTAGGTTCTGGGGCTGGGGTTGTGGCTCAGCGGTAGAGTGCTTGCCTAGCATGTGTGAGACACTGGGTTCTATTCTCAGCACCACCTAAAAATAAAGTTTATTGTGTCCACCTACAACTAAAACAAATATATTTTAAAAATATAGGTTCTTATGGGATCAAGGGAGATTGGAGAAGTGGTACCAGAAGGAGTGAACTGGGAAGATGGTAGATGTTGGTCAGAGAGGGTGATTCTAAAAATAGAGTATATATAGGGGGCATAATTCAGGTAAAACAAGGTCTATGGTAAAATCACAGGAACAAATGGCTGAAGAATGTAGATGAGAGGGAAAGAAAGAGAAAGGAAGTCAGTGACTTAGAAGCCAGGGTACTACAAAGACCATATTAGATTAGAAGGATATTGAAATCACCAGGAAGTAGGCATGGTATAAAACAGTGACAGCAAGCCAGGATTGATATCTTCAGGAATTAAGTATGAGTTGTGAACTGCAGCCAGAACAACTGTGGTGGGGAGTAGTCTGGCAATCTGAGGTTCAGAGCTGAGTGCTTTCGTGGAGAAAGGAGACCATAGGAGAGTAGCAGCAATGAGGGGCCAAAAGGATGCCAGGGCTCCTGCCAGCCCAGCGAATGAGAATGCAGAAGGCTGACAGTGGCCATTTGCAAAAGCTCTGAGGACACAGACTCCTCAACAGAGAGCCAAGTTCTAGAACATGAGGAACTGAGAATAGAGATGTTCTTAATTCCAGTGGACCAGGAGTTCTAGAAGTCACAGTGGAAGGGTTAAAGGACTTCAGAATAGTTAGATATTATCAGAAACACACTTCATGGAGTTGAGAGTATGAGGGATAGTCTGGCATCCAGGACTTCTGTATAGCTTTCTTTTGAAGAAACTTCAACTTTCTTTAGCTCCTGACTTGTCTAATTATCCAGAGACTGATTTGCAAAAAAAAAAAAAAAAAAAAAAAAAAAGATTTTTCTCCTCACAGGGCAAGTAGCACAGAGACACGGGTCTGTGATGCACGATGCCTAAGAGATAATGTATGAAAATTGGAAAGCTCAGGGTAGTGAGTCTCTTTCATACTTAATGAAATTGGGAAGGAGTTATGAGAATTTCAGATATAAAATTGGGCTAGTTATACGGAATGCTTTTTACACTATTACCCCAAGGATAATCTGTCACACCCTGGTGTTAGTACAGATTTCAAGAGTGCGGGGAGGAGCACAATAAATTTTGACTCCTTACAAGAGTCATAGGTATATATTTTGAAAGCTGCAAAAACAAAATTTTATGGTTTTTTTTTTTTTTCAAATCAGATGTTCTGTCACTTTCAACCTCATTTCTACCTGATGGTTGAAAATATAATCTAGTCACTTTTGGGTTTAATTTAGACAAATAAGAGATTGTTCATTCATTTCAAGTAAAATCACAAATGCAAAAATACTTTCTAACTCCATCCTGTATAATATCGATGCCCTAAGGTTGGGGTCACAGAAATTTGACTTCACTGCTGAGAGAGAACTGGTGCTTAGGTCTGATCTGGATAGCAATAGTGCTATGAAAAAATAGAGTGTCAAGATCTCTGTCAGAAGTGCGAGATAATCACTGGCACCCACTGTCCTGTCCCCTTTCCCCCTATCCAGGCAGGCTTCCATGCCTGTGGCTGCTCTTCATAAACATGAGATCCATTGAGGACCAGTGGCCTTCTATCTACCCTTCCACAACATTCATCTGGGTGGTAGAGTAGAGTAGATGGGATCTTTGGGATGTCTTCTCAGACTCTTCAGCCTACAGGAACATAGTTTGGGGTGTGGTGCTCTCCTGGCTCTGTCTTATAGGCTTGGTTATGCAGTGTTAGTTTACTCCTATAGTAGATACCCATGATTATAGAAAGAATTCTTCATGAGGCTTCTGTCTTCTTGGCTTCACCCAAGATGGAAGAGCCACATACACTGTATACTGTCAAATCTTCAAATTTAAAATGGATTTTTTTGTGTTACCTCACATATTTGGCACAGATATTTGTCTCCAAAAAGAAGCAGAGTTTTCTCTTGTGTCTAACATTCCTATTTTTCCAATTGTTCCTCCCTACTATGAATGCAAGCTACTTTTAGCTCATAAGGACATGGAAATTTGGTTGGGCAAGGAGAGCAAAACATTGTTATTGAAGATATACACTTTATCTTTGGAGTAAAGCATCTTATGCCCTTGTTCTTTTGCTCCCTATAAGGAAGAACTTTTTTGGGGGAAGGGGGGATACCAGGGATTGACTTTAGGGTCACTCAACCACTGAGCCATATCCCCAGCCCTATTTTGTATTTCATTTAGAGACAGGGTCTCATTGAGTTGCTTATCACTTCGCTTTTGCTGAGGCTGGCTTTGAACTCCCTATCCTCCTGCCTCAGCCTCCCAAGCTGCTGGGATGACAAGCGTGAGCCATGGCACTGGGTCCTCATAAAGAAGAACTTTAATACCATTGGATAAAACACCTGGTAAGTTTGAAATTTTTCCTATTTTTATTTCAGTGAAAAACTTAAACTCATAAAATGAAATAACTTGCCCGGCAATTGTGTTTTTTCAAAGAAAGTTGCTATATGAGTGGAGAGTAATTGTTTTACATTCCTGAGAATGAGAAAGAGAGAAAGAACAGATGGCTCCTCATGCTTGTGTTGGCTTTCAGGCTGGTTCCAAATGGCAAAGTATTGCTGGGCAAATATTTGGAATCAAAATGACCCTACACCATTTGTTGAGAATATTTCAGTACTCTGTGTACCCTGCAAGTCATGTTCACCACTATAAAAAGACATAAAATATGAGAGGGGAATCAATGATTTATTAGAGCATAAGAATGCAGTTTGGGGAGAAAAAGCTAGTGAAGGAGCAGATATCCATCACCAAATGGCAAAGATGCTAACAGGAAGGACTCCAAGCACATTGTGGAATTTGAAGTTAAGGTGGGAAATACTTTTATCCAGGCACGGGCAAACTCAATGTACTTGACTCTTTCTAGAGATCAGAGCTATTATCAAATGAAAAGTGGATTTTGAATTATTGATTCTGTTCTCCATAAGTCAAAGGGAATATAATTTAATTTTGATAGAGCCAATAGTTTAATAGTTTCATTATTTGGCTTTTAGTTAAACTCTCACTATATTTTGGAATATCTTTTGACAATAAAATTAAAGTGCAATGATAAAATATGCAAGGTAACACAAAAAATCCATTTAAAATAATTATTTTAATATTTATTCTTAAGTTTTAGGTGGACACAATATCTTTATTTTACATTTATGTGGTGCTGAGGATCGAACCCAGTGCCTCATGCATGCTAGGCGAGCACTCTACCACTGAGCCACAACCCCAGCCCCCCCCCCCCCACATTTTAAATTTGAAGATCTTACAGTGTACAGTGTATGTGGCTCTTCCATCTTGGGCAAAGCCAAGGAGACAGAAGCCTCATGGATAATTCTTTGTCTAATCATGGATATCTACTATAGGAGTAAATTGTTACTCCTAACATTGCATAGCCAAGCCTATAAGACAGAGCCATGAGAGCACCACACCCCACACTACGTTCCTATAGGCTGAAGAGTCTGAGAGGACATTTCAAAACATCTGAAAAATATCAAACTGCTTAAAAAGAAGAAAATTTGAAGCATGACTGGTAATGTGAAGTTGATTTCAGGAGATGTGAACTGGCTCACTCAATACTCTAGTTTGTTTGAGAGTAATTAAGAGACAAGAAGAAGTGGGGAGCTGGTATGGTATAGCTCATTCAGTCAGATGGCCCCAGTTTCCATTCCCACTGTGCCACTTAATATCTGTTTGATATTAGGCAAGTCTTAACCTGTCTTAGGTTCTACAGCTTGCTTAAGTGTTAGTTTCTTCTGGAAAATGGAAAGAATAAAACCTATTTCATGATTTGTAAGAATGAAACACATTTTATGTCACTTAGCACAGTGTCTGGGCTACAGATCTGGAATTGTGTAATTATTCCCTCCTAGTATATTTGTTATGTGAAGAATTGAACTAATCTTGCCTGAACTATTTGATTTTCCTTTGAATACATTTAGGAATAAATTTAATAAAAGGACACATTTGCTCTGCTTTATGTCCCATAATGATTGAAAACAACTGAAAGTCCATTACCTCATTGGAAGGAGACTAGAAAGACACAGATTCCTTGTTTTCTTGAAGTAAATAGATTTATTTCTTTCGCCATGCTTTGGCTATTCCCATTCTCTCATTCCTTGTCTCTATGCAACTGGTACATTGAGGTATGATTTCTATTGGTCAAGGTTAGAAGTTGGCAAATATAATTTACTCTACCCCACCCCAACTTATGCTCATTCCTGTAGTAGGAATTTATTTTTCTCTTCATGTTGTGATTTATTCCAGGAAAGGGCATTGCATTACGGGGTGGGGATGAGGGGGTCTCTAAAAACAGATGGCACTCTTCAAGATCCTGCTCAAGTGTGTCTTATCCATGACATCTGTTTCTTCACTTCTCTAGTAAGAATTCATTCCCTCAAGCAGTTTCTACAGTTCACTTTTGCATTCACATCTCACTATATCTTGAAATATAGTTGTTTTTCATCATGTCAGTCTTCCTTCAGACTCAGTAACATCTCTGAGCACTGGAACCAGTCTTCTCCTTCACCTTAGCCTTCCCATTGTATCCAGCATCTGGTTTTGTACACCACCAGTATCCAAACAAGGCAAGTCCCTATCCATCAATCACCCTGTATAGAACCCCAAGGTGAGAGTTTTGGCTAGTGGACAGTGTACACACAGCATTATATGGGAATTGGGGAGTTTGTTCAGGTAACTATAATTATCTGCAACCTTATTTTGAGGTAAGTAAGAAAGATTGAAGATGTGGAATCAGCACATCATGTAATATAGAAAGTGCATTCTGGTCCTGCTGGCTTCCAGCTCCTTGGCTGAGAAATGTCACAGACTGTTAAAGTTTGCCTCCAAGCCAAAGGCACATCTATTTACACAGTTGTGACTATTTCTGTTTCAAATTTACATCTGCTTCTCAAATGCCCCTCTTTCTTCACAGTAATATTTTCTCACTGCTCCGTGTAAATTCTCCCATTTTTCACATTATTGATCTGAAGGGGATAGAAGGAGTGGCTCGGGCAGAAAGGAAAAATCACTTCCCATGTGTAGTTGCCTTAAAATGCCTGACATTTACATCTAGTTCCCCTTCTGAGAATTAAATAATGCCCTTTTAAGGCACAAAAATGGAAATGTTATAAACCCTGATTTTAAATAGCCATAGGTATTCTCGGCTGGATTTAAACATATTTTTCTTGATGGGAAATGATTATGTCTTACAGATCCCTCCAACACTATTTTGCTCAAGCCAGCAGACCTCTGTTCTTTCTGATTGGAAAATGTAAATCATACTTAAGAGTTGTTTCAAAGAAAAAAAAAAAAAGAAGTCTGAAGCCGAGTCCTTGGACGCAAAGTTGCAGCTCACTGCAGATTCTATAGTTGAGTTACAACTCACTGAAAATTGGGGATTTAAAATGGAAGCGCTGACAAACCTTCAAGCCAGGGTAGCACAAATGGCGCCTTGATAATTTATAGTCTACAGGCAGCTCTTGGGTTTATTATCACAATGACAAATGCACTGTCATTGTTAATAGGATATTTCCCAGAAAGGACTTCTTGTTATGCAAGCCAGGTTCGGTATGTCATGCAGCATGATAGCAATAAAGTCTACAAGAATTTGTAATGAACTTCAATTACTAATAGATTATGGTTAATGGGAAATATGTGCAGTAAAGATATGAGTTTTTATATGCGCCTTCTGGTATTCTATGAGGCAATGATTTATGCTACAATTTATGTTAACATTTTCCACTATGAAAAGGCCCAATTTGGTAGAAAGCCACTTCATTTATAACATATATTTAAGATAATTTTGCACACAATATAAATGAAGGCATAAAATTAGATATTAATCTATTTAATTCTAGCATTTTTATTTTTATTGAAAATGAAGACTCTTTTCTTTTCTGAGTAGTACCATTGGTTAAAAATTCCTACTATAAAACAAAGCACGAGATATATTGTCTTTGAGTTAAAAGTAACATGTTGTATGTTAATTTCTTTGTTTAATTTCCTTCTGTAATTAAGGACCTGTTAGAATTTGATAGACACTGGTGTCTTGCTTATGTGAGTATTATTTTTAATTAAGAAAATCCACAAGTATTCATGTTAAATTAAAAGATGAATTTATAAGCCACATCATGCTTCCTCTCACCATAGAGATCCATGGCTATGGTATAAATGTGGAGGTACATATATAAATGATGTGTGTGTGTGTGTGTGTGTGTGTGTGTGTGAGATATACTGAAGCAGACACATACACACACACACACACACACACACACACACACACACATTCTCTATACATACACACAGAGATGAAAACTGACAAAATTGAAAAATGCTTACCCTAACAGTAAATGCAGGCAAAAACACCCCCCAAAAAACAAAACAAAACAAAACAGTAAAATTCAACTATGACAATTAAATGTTTCACTTAAAGATTTTTAAGTTAAGTTTTTATGAATTAAAAATTATGAGAATTTTAGAGCAGTCATAATCTTGCATACCTGAAAGTAACTTAACATCTATAAAAGGTGTGTGTGAAATAGCTAATTTTAAAAAAGGTTATTTTTAAACTAAAAAACAAAACAAAAACACGTTTTTATGCTTTTCCTTCTCTTCAAATTTTCAAATTCATGTTTTCCCTGCATAGGTGCTACATGGTATCTTCAAATGGCAGGTACAAACATAAGGAGCACCCATGCACTTGTTACTTTTATTACTTAAACAGTCATTGAAACAGTTTTTCTTTTATCTTTCCTGCTTCTCCTCCTCTTTCTCATCATTTTGTGGTACTGAGGATTGAATCCAGATGTGCTTTACCACTGAGCTACATCCCCAGCCTTTTTATTTTTATTTTTAATTTTGAGACAAGATCTTGCTGAGTTGCTGAGGCTGACCTCACATTTGTGATCCTCCTGCTTTAGCCTTCCGAGTCTGATATTGCAGGTATGAACCATCACAACCAGAAAACAATGTTTTGTTTTGTTTTTTTTCCTGAATGATGATGGCTCTAAGAATCAGAGAGGTCTTAGAATATAAGAATTAAACATTTTGACTTTGAAGAGAGACACTTCCAGAAGACAGCTTTACTACTTATCTTATACAGTGTGCCCATCTACCTAAATTTATTATACCTCAGAGTCTGAATCTAAAAAATGAGAATAATTTTAAAAGACTGACTTTTTTATTTAATTTTTTTTTTAGTTGTAGGTGGACACAATACCTTCGTTTTATTTATTTATTTTTATGTAGTGCTGAGGATCAAACTCAGTGCCTCAATGTGCTAGGCAAGTGCTTTGCTACTGAGCTACAACCCCAGCCCCCAAAGACTGACTTTTTAATAATTAAATTCAAGTGAAATAAGACATCAAGATTTTTGCATAGTGCCTGAAACATAATAAGTACTCAATTCATTATAAATAGCATTAATATTAATAGTAGTGATAGAGTATTAGTAGCATTTGAAGAAATACTGGTCTACATAGGTTAATACATAATGTAATGTTTATGTACTTATTCCTTTTCATTATTATTACAAAATTCCTTATAAGCCTCAATATCTTATAGGTTTGGAGGCTCAGATGAACCAGAAAATCACCCGATCTCTTCATAAAACTATCTTGGACAGCACACATGGTTCGATTTGGTATTGAACCATGTCATTTGCATATCTCAAAAGCCTCCCAGGTGACTCTTCACCCTATTGAAATTTAAAAAGCAGTACATGGGTTCCATTTATAGAATCTGTTAATGCTCGTTTCTCTATTTGTGGAAACAAACTAAGTCATTTTTTGGGTGGATACCTGACATCATGCAGATTAAAAATCTAGAATCCAGGTGACTGACACATGGGCATACTTCTCATCTTGATATTTTGGCCCTATCTGAAATAGTCACACATTTTCCTAGCACCAATGCAACCAGTATTGTATTTCTCAAACTATTGCTCTTATTATTTTCAAAATGTTTTTATACTCCTTTATAGATTAGAAAAAATATTCTGAGAAAGCTGGGGAAGACATGGGTCAGAATAACCTAGCTATGGTAGTTAGGATATGAATATAGTTGCTATTACTACGAACAAGTTAACATAGCACGTACAAGGTAAAACATCATTTCTATGTCTCGTAATAGTCAAACGACAGGCAGTCCTCCCCTAAACCTTCTCCTGCAGGTCCAGGGGACTGACTTCTTCTGTCACATTGATCCATATTTCCTAGTATGTTGCTGCCCTTTTCTGCATGGTCTAAGATAGCTCCCTACCACATCCACATTGCAGCTATCCAGGAGCAAATGGAATAGAAGAATGTATTTCTTCCACTATCAGTCTATCTTACAAATTGTGTTGCCACTTCTCACATCCTATTGCCTAGAACTTAGTTATATACGCAACTTTAAGGGACTGCCATGTCCTTAGCAAAGAATTAGACATTCCATTAGCATAGAATTGGGCAGGGGGGTTAGTAGGAGTAATAACAGCCTCTGCCAGAGGGTCTCACACATCTCACCAGTTGGAGATACACAGGTTTTAATAATTACCTTGATAGTCTCTTGTTATGGATGCTCAGTTATTGAGGATGTTTTTGCAAGGTCAAAATAATAGATCAATTCACTGAGATTGTCCTCCCCTGCCCAAGAGGCAAGTCCAGTCACACAGAGGCTAACCTTTGAAGATAATGCATTGTTGAGCCAAAGCTGATTAAGTCAAACAGGTGCTATTTTCATATCAGAGACCTCACTCAGCTGAGCTCAGTGCATAGGAAAATTTGGAAGCTAGGAGATAATTCCTCCATGAATATTGAAGATAGAAAGGGACAGAGAATAAACAGTAGTACATTAAAAGCCACAAGACCCAGTGATTATGAACATCTTTGGGGTTAACTTGTGTGGGTTGGAACTCCAGCTCCACAAGATTTAAGAACATAGGGAACATTAATCAGGCAAATCTCAGTTTCTTTCTTTGTGAAATTGGAATAAAAATACTAAATCACTCATAAACTTGTACAAGGATTAGATTATATAATGCATATAAACACTTACAGCAGTGCCTGACATCTATGAAGGCCTCAATAAATATTAATTATTGTTAATGGGGAATCCTTAAAATTCTCTATGGTCTATTTTATTTAGCAAAGAATCTTACTCCATGATTAACTCTTTTTCAAGCTGGAAATCACGAGAGGCCAAGGAAAACAGAGGGAAGCAGCCAAGCAGAGGATCCAGGATTTGCTCCATCCCTAGGACACACAGATGGGAAACTCATGAACTGCCAATACCCCAACAAATCCATCCTGCAAGGCTTCTCGTGGAGCAATAAGCCCTAGATAGTTTCCTTCTCCAATTCATTTTCTGATAACTTTTAAACAATGAGAAAGAACGCCAAATTCTTCTCTGGAAGAATAAAAATAAATAAATAATAATAATAATAAACAACCACAAAAATAGCAAGCCACCTCCCATTAAAGCTACAGTAGGGTAGATGAAGTCTCTTGAAAATGTGCAGAAGAACAGCAATATCTTGATAAATAAGCTACAGCTGCAAGGTGCTTGTGCCGATAATAAGTAGCATGGAACAACTGCCTCTTCCACAAAACCCTGGGATTTATGTCCAGTCTGCCTGCATTGAAAACTAGAGAATTAACTCATGAAACCCATACATCAACACGTGGAGAAAAGGGAATCACAGTATAGAAATGAAATTAGCATGAAATTAGTTAGCTGTAGGACATAAATAGAGGTACTGACATATCTGTGCGTCTTCTGTATCGAATGTCTTTGGAGAACTCACCAACCCTGGACTGCAGTTGATGGCCCCCATGATTTATTTCAACATTTTCTACCCTAGGCAGGTTGTTTGCAAAGTCCTTCAAGTATCATTAAGACGAATCAGGAAACACAGATAATTCTTCAAGAGAAGAATATGATTGTAGGAAGACACTGCTTATACAGAACATCCACAATGTGTCATTTCAGCCTCCAGAACAGCGCATCACTATATTTATTAATCCATTGCCACAGAGATTACAGCAATCTGACACAGAGCTCTAATGAATTTTTGGCACGTTTGGAAATTGTGACTCTTGATGTCCAAGGAGCCTCGTAAATCAACCCCCCCCTTTTATTGCAGTTGGCTTTTCATGGTGTATATCACACTGAGAAATGGATTACATGATCCGTAGCTTTAACTACCTTGCATTAGTTGATCGTGTACTATGGATGTGTATTACACAGTGTATGAATCATAGGGGAGCTAGAATATGTGTGACAGATAATTTAAACATGAAATTGGTGATGCCTGGGAACAGGTAGAAATAGAGTCAGAGAAATATAGGCAAAGTGAATGAATGGGAGAGCCCAGGTATTTGCTGCTTGCTTAACACAAACTTATTAGTAAAGTGTGGTGTTCAGAAAGAGTGCTATTTCACCATTCAAGGAGATGATTTTTCTTCATACTACTCTGATCCTCCAATTGCTGCTTTGTCCCTTCTATAATCAGACCCTTTCAGTTTACAAATGGACATTTGGTGGCAAAGGTGATTTATTTCTATGAAGTCTTACTCTACCTCTAAGATGAAAGAAGATCATAAACTTAATTTGCCCAAATCCTGATGCACAGTGGGGAGTCAGAAAGCCTAGAGTCTAGCTTACTTCCTGTTAACCAACCTGCTTTGAGAGCTAGGCCGTTATTTAGCTTGTATCTCAAATTTCCTCATCTGAAAAGTAGGATAATTAACAACTGATCTTCCTAATTCATTGAGTAAAAATCTCATGAGATCTTATATTTGCTCTAACTAGGGCATTTGAAGGGCACAAGGTAGACACCCACATAGATCCTGCCAGGAAAAGGTTGTCTGTTTTCAGGAGAGACATAGATAGGAAGTAGAATGGTGAGGAGCATTCTTGAAACAACCAAAGCTCATCTGCATTTCAAAAGTCATGCCATCTTATACTCCTGGCATCTCTCATTCTTTACACAAGACTGGTCCATTCTTGTTCAAACTGTGGCTTCCTAATGGGTCTTCCTGAATGGGCCCACAGTGGCCACTCTGGGCTGAAACTGTCTTATGACTTTAGAGGTCAGCTACTATAGGAAGTCACAAATGTCACTACTGCTCTCCAGACACATCAGGCTTATTCCCATATGAGGGCCTTTACATTTGTACTTCCTTCTTCAGATATTTTGTCCTAACACTTCACAGGACTTGTTCCCTTACTGCTGCATTTAAATCACTCTTCGGATGTCTCTTTTTTAAATTTGTTTTAATTTGACAGTACAATGATCTTGACATATACATTTTAATCAGATGGGATATAATTTCTCATTTTTCTGAGTGTACAGGTTGCAGAATTACATTAGTCATGCAGTCACATATATACCCACAGCAATAATAATGTCTATTTCATTCGGCTGTCCTTCCATTCCCCACCAGATGTCCCTTTTTAATGAGACCTCCCGTAGCCACTCCACTTAGTGCTATCCACTCTAGTATTCCTTTTCCTTTATTCACTTTTATTTTATGAACATTGCCTGTCTCTTTCTGACATACATTTATTTTTATCTTTTTCACTCTTATATATCAAGTCAATGATGTCAGAAACTTTTATTATTTTTAACAACTATATCTCTTGCTTAACATAATGACTCACATCTAAGAGGTACTCAACTAATATTGGAGAATGTATATTTAGTGAATGAGTGAATGAATGTGCGGCTGTTCCTGATTTGTGATTCCAAATTTCTAAGAGGAGAATTTAATGTATTCATTTCATATTTTTCAAAAGAGAATACTCTAATCAATTTCTGGCTGACCTGTGAGTTGTCATCCATGGCCAGTTGCCCATTCCTTGGTCTGATTAGACAGGAATGAGATGGGGCCACTTCATGTGGCAGAGCACAGGCACATAGAGCACTAGGGCTAAAGGGAGGCGGATCCCTTAAGGAGGACCTTGAATGGCCCAGCCCGGATGGTTCTGAGAGTGCCAGCTTTGCTCTGGCAGAAAGAGAGAGGCCATATGCCTTTGACTAAGAATCACAAGGTTGGAAATTAGGTTGCCTGTTCCATGTACCAACTCCCCATTCTCTTACAACTTTTCTTAATATTAGTTTCTTATTTGCTCTGCATTTTATATTAAATTTCTATGTGTAACTAATAATACTGATAGTTAATATTTTCTATATAGCTTAACCTTGGGAATCCCCACAGCTATCCTCTGAGGTAGGTACTATGATTCTCTTCATTTTGTGTATGAAGAAATGTGAAAACAGAGAAAATATGTTGCCTGGGGTCATTTGGAGAGTGATTAACACAACCAGGATTTGAACCCAAGGACGTCTGGTTCTGTAGCTTCATCTAACAAGACTATTTTTATCCATTCAGTCCACAAGCACTTGATAGGAAGGCAATATTTTCCTAGAAATAAACATTCCCATGAGGTAAACACATATAAATATGTTTTCAAAATGACAAGATATTATGTACAAACTATGCTTATTAAATACACATTTAAAATACATTAAATATACATTTGGTTCTGTCAGTTTCACAGACCTAAGATCTAGTACTCTCCAATTTTGCCTCTCTTTTTATGGATGTGCACTGGATATTACTTAATTTGGGGGCCCAGAATGGCAGAATTGTCAATTAAGAAAGTCACCAATTTTTATAGCAAGCAAATATGAAGACCCTAAAATACTGATTGGTCCCACATTATACTTTCTTTCTGGATATTAGCCATACTGTTTAATGACAAACATAAAAAAATTGTGTGAGAAATAGTCCACACTATTGCTTCTTTTTTCTTTTGCTGTCTTGGAGATTGAACCTAGGACATCATAACATACCATGCAAACATTCTACCACTAAGCTTGACCTCAGACCCTTGTTTGAGTTTTTTGAGTTATGCTTACAATAATAATATCAACAGATAAGGTGTAGGATAGATGTTTGAAAAGGGAAGAATTTATCCATCACCTTTTCTTTATTTTTTCCTTTTGGTACTGCTGCTTGAACCCAGAGGTGCTTTACCACTAGCTGCACCCCCAGCCCTTTTTTAAAACTTTTTTTTTGTTTTTTCAAGGCAGGGTTTCGCTAAGTTGGTAGGGCCTTGCTAAGTTGCTGAAGCTGGCCTTGAACTTACAAGCCTCCTGTCTCAGCCTCTCGAGTTGCTAGGATTACAGATATGTACCACCACACCTACCTTTGTCTTAGCACCTACCATATGAAGGCACCATAGCAAACACAGAGATACACATGGTATATAAAACATTCTAAATTCATGCTTATGAGACTTCTTTCAGAATCACAGAAAAAAAACTTTAAAAGTCAACATGTGACTGACCCAAAACCTTTGTAACATCATGTAGTGCTGGAAAGAAGCCAATAGTTCCATCCCTTGAACCTGGAGGGCTTTCAGTCACTAAGTAGTATGTCCTTATGGGCATTTTCCTGTTAAAGAAGACTTGTGTATTCTCACTGCATTAAACTGAAGCAGGTAAGTATTTATCCTGTGTTTCTTAGGAAAGGCCTTATAGGGATGAAAAAATAGTCATATTTATAAATGCTAATCTATATTGTACTTCTATTATTTTCTACTTTTAATAGCATATAGGTTCTGTTGGCTCTAGTTTTTATTTCTTCTTGCACATGTGCTTTGTACAGAAGTCCATCATTTGCTGTATAGAGTCTTGATTTCTATTCATCTGGTGAAGCTTTTCAAGGTCATCCTGGCCTCATATCCATCACTCATGTGTGCCTCCCCGATTTCCTTTGTCAGTAGTACATATCAAGATGATTAATGGTTCAATGTTCATATTCAGAAATCTGACTAGATAACTGTCGTTTTATTTGTTGGAATTTATAATTCAAAAAAACATTGATGAAGTTGTTCAAGAAAAGAGATCAATACAAGTCAGTTTTACTTATTAT
Source organism: Marmota flaviventris (assembly GCF_047511675.1). NCBI lineage: Eukaryota > Metazoa > Chordata > Mammalia > Rodentia > Sciuridae > Marmota > Marmota flaviventris. Next base: position 91,250,552 of record NC_092508.1, read on the forward strand.
GAACGACAAAGCTTGGTAATTTGTTAGTTTAAATAGGCTCTGTACCTGCATACTCCCTGGGAATGAGCTAGGGGATTAAGGAAGGGTATCCAGTCTTTTTAAAGTGACTCTACTGCAGAGCTGAGAGGAAATGCTCGAACAGGAAAGACTGAAAACCATCCTGGGCTGGAGGCTGTTTCACTGTCAGAATGAGAATCTATGAGTTTTGTAGGAAGACCTTACTTTTATTCTCTTTTGTCAGGGAATATTAAGTATATACCCACTTTAAAATATTATTTATCCATTATTTTTACTTAATTATTTACCTTAAAAGATGCATTGCTTTTATAAGAATGACAAGGACTTATTATTAAAAATAAAATAGGGACCATCAAATAAATTTTTAAAAATCCCCTGAAATCTACTGTCCAAGATGATTTTGGCCTTAAGAAGAGGTATTAAAGCAATATAAAGGATTAAAAAATATCAAAATAAATTCAAGGTTTTATACAAATTTTGTAAATGGTACAAGGTATGGGTTTTCGTCAGCTTTTTTGCTGCTGTGACAGAGACCTTACAAGAACAATGTAGAGAAGGAAAAGTTTATTGGGGGTCTCACAGTTTCAGAGGTTTCAGTCCATGGGTGGCTGACTCCATAGCTCTGGGCTTGAGGTGAGGCAGAACATCAGGGCAGAAGGGTATGGTGAAAGAAGCAGCTCAGGACATGGCAACAAGAAAGGAGAGAGGGCTCTCCTCACAAGGGACAAAGCATAAACCCCACTAGCACAACTCCAGTATTCTGACTCCTCCAGCCATACCCTGCCTACCTACAGTTACCACCCAGCTAATCCATTCAAATGGAGAGCTAATGCACTGATTAGATTAAGACTCTCATAACCCAATCATTTCACCTCTAAATTTTCTCTCACATGAGCTTTTGGGGGAGACACCTCATATCTAAATTATCACAGTGCATTTCAAGTTGAGAGTTTTATTGTTTGTTTTTCCATAAATTTTGTTTACGTGGCTATTATTTTAGGAGAAATAGCTTATTTGCAATATTACTCTTAAACATATAAATTTCAAGCATATTACTGTTTTATTTTTTAAAAAGTGAAACTATAAAATTATGATAAAATATATTAATATTTTAAAGTGTGTCAGCCGGAAAATAGAAAAGAAAAAAAAAAAGAAAAACCCTAAATCAGGCTGAATAAAATACAAAAGTTACAACATATCAAAAAGACAAGCAAAACATAACTAAATCATGATAAAATTACAAGAGAAAACAAAATGGGAAGAAAGGATAGCATATGACAAAGAGCTAATTTGTAATGTTCTAAAAATGCCTACTGTTAATTAAAAAATCCATAGTATATATTTTCTTAATATGCTAGAAAATTCCATTACAATCAACAAATGGAAAGAATCATATTATCAATAGGCCTGTGAATCTCAGTTGTCTCATATTCCCAGCTATGTGATGCTTAGTCAGTCTGCATGTCGTCTCTCATGGATAGATAAAACCAGAGTATTCCATAGGATTCTGCATTGAAGTCCAAGAGTGTTTTGGAATTTTCGAGATTACAGATACGCAATGTTCTTACCTATACTCTGAGATGCACTGGTAATTTTAGTATGAAAATGAATGATCAATAATTGTTCAAAATATAACTTTTGAATATGCTGCCATGATTGATAGTTACGCCTCGACCACAATGAAACTCAAACTATTATTAAAAAGGACTTTACCCTCTTTCTTAACACTAAATTCAGGCTCCTGGAGATCTTTCATAATTTCTGCTTTGAGATCTGGTGGTGCTGTTGTGTTAAAGTTGCAGGTTTCTGTCAAAAAATCCCACAGCAGGTCTCCATTTTCATTACCATCAATAAAACAGTCAGTAATGTCCATGGTGGACAGAAGGTCATAACACTCATACTTAATCCCCAGGTTGTCCAGCATCTGAGTAAGGTGAGAAGATGTGACATACTGGCAGAGGTCATCTCTGGGTAGGCGGGATCCATACTTTTTCCACAGCTTGTCCCAACCACTGGTCCCTGGATAACAGAATAAAATTCACATGTTCACTTATTCTTTCTTTCATTTACCTCCTGCCAACCAGTACACTAGATGTTTGGGAAGAGCAGTGAACAAAATAAAATTCTCATACTTTGTGGAAGTCAATTTAAGGAGCACAGATGAAGGAGTGGGTTAAATAAATAAGTAGACATGTCAGATGAGGATAAGTGCTAAGCGAAAATTTAATCAGAATAAGGGATGAGGAGGCTAATGAATTTGAAGAAGTGTCATTTTATCTAGGGTGGTCACAGAGAGCCTTTTTAATAAGGTGACATTTGAGCAAAGACCTAATAGCAAGCCATGTAGACATCAGAGGGAAGATTACTCCAGGTAGAGAAAAAAGCAACAGCAAAGGATGTAAAGCAGACACATGCTTGACCTGTTTAAGAACCAACCAGGAATTCACTCAATTGGAGTTGAGTAATCAAGGGATAGAGTAGAAAGAGATGAGGTTGGATGAGTGGCAGGTGGTCTAGATGAAGTGCCAGATCACAAGAGGCCATATTGGAAACCACTGTAGAAACAAATTAGAAGTTTATGGACTCATGGAAATGTTCTATGTCTGTGTTGTCCACTATGGTAGTCACTTACCACCTGTAGTTATGCAGCACTTAAAATGTGATTAGTTGTTACTGAGGAACTGAATTATAGAATTTTAGGTTTCATTTCATTTTAATCAATTTTAATTTCAACTTCAATAGCCAAATGTGGCTCCCATATTGGAAAACACAATATTAAGAGACTAATTTTCATTTTAATAAGGCACTCTGGCTATACAGATGAGAATTGACTCCAAGCACATAAGAGAAGAAGCAGAACAGTGAACTACTAAAGAGAAATGGTTGGACATTTTTTGTATCTTATGCTCCTAAATCCAATGGTATTTGGCAGCAGCTTGGATTTAGGGTATGAACAAATGAAAAGAATCAGTGGAAACTCCAGGGATTTTTGCCTAAACAAGGGGAAAGGCAGAATTGCTATCAATTCGCGATTGGAAGAATGAGGAAAGAACAGATTTAAATGTATTAACAGCCATCTGGTTTGGGAACTATAAAGTTGAGATACCTACTGGATATTCAGGAGGTGATATAAAGAAGGTAGTTGTTTGTGTTAGTCTGAAGATCAGAAGAGAGCTCCAAGAGTTTTTTTTAAAAAAAATGAAGTGGAAGGAAAGAGCACAGTAAATAAACGATAATTTACTCAAACCAAAGGGTAGCCTCATGTCCATACACCATTTATAAGACACTGCCTTGGACTGCCATTAACTAGGTTTGCTACAAATTTTGCACCCCAACTTTAGAAGACAGTTTAGCAATATCTGTTGTATTAATTGAAAATTTAACCCAGCATAGAAGCTAAGAGATAAATCATGTGGTTTAAGTTAACGTTCCTAGAGTTAATTCAACCTAAGAGATTATCCAAAACAGGAAATTGGAAATAGTAAATACTCTAGGTAATTGATATTCTACTAATGTTTCAGAAGGTAGAGAGATACTTGCAGGATTTGCTCTAAAAAGGTAAGACTGGATGAGGCAGAAAAAAAATTAAATTGTAGTTGAATTTAAAAAGGATTATGAAAATGTATTTTTAAATATTTCATACCAAAGATAGTAGACTGTCTTCTCAAAAGAGAAGCCCTCCTGTCATTATTATTTTTATTATTATTATTAAACCTGGTGGAGAGAAAAGAATCAAACACCAATTGCAGAAAATTTGCTGGTGTCAGTGCTGTGACTCAGTGCCACTTCTGAGCTTAGCAATTATACACTCTCTGACTGATGCATTATCATAATGGCTCTCAGTGGGCACAACATATGGTGTTACTTTTGCTTTCAACATGATATAAACCAGATTATTTTTTCCCTGTGTCTTAAAAATAACACACCATAATTTGCCTGCTTCCTTAGGAGAAGACAGAAAACTTGGAGAAATCCTTCTATGTCATCTCCCTTGACTAGATAGGCTGTCTTCAATTTGGCAGCTCTCTCAACTGAGACCTGACTATATTATCTGCAGAACCATGCCACCAGCATCAGTTTAGTTGGGGATACTCCTCATTTAAAACAAAATCCAAATCTTTAGTTCTTATTTCTTCTATTTTTTACCCCCAAATCAAATCTTTCATCTTCATAATCAGGAACCGATTCTAGTTATCACTAAGTGCATATTTACTGAGCTGGGTTAGTTGTATAACGAATGCTTAGGAACAGAGAAAAGTGTCTTTCCCCTCAAGCAACATGTATTCTAATAAACTGATCCATAAATGCAGTCATTTAATTCTGATTTCAATTTCTTTCTTTTCCCAATTAGTTTTATATGTTTACCCTTTATTGTTTTTATCTGGGCATTTCTCTCTCTCTCTCTCTCTCTCTCTCTCTCTCTCTCTCTCTCTCTCTCTTTCTCTCTGTGTGCTCTGTGCATGTGTATGATTGAACCTTTTATTTCTGTTTATTTTAAAACCCACCTGCAAATAGTATATTTTATGTTATTTATATTTTAATTTTTGGTAACAGTGATTTAACCCAGGAGCTTTTTGCCACCATGCTGCATACCCAGTCCTTTTTATTTTTTATTTTGAGACAGGGTCTCACTAAGTTGATAATGGACTTGCTAAGTTGCTGAGTCTGGCTTCGAATTTGTGATCCTTTTTTCTCAGCCTCCTGAGTTGCTGAGATTACAGGTATGTGCCACCACATACCTATAGGCAGTTTAAAAGGAAATGTCCTTTTTTGGGGGGGATGGACACTCAGAGCTAATTATAGTTCTTATATCACAAGGTAGAAATAAACAACTGTTCAGTTCAGATCAAACACATTTTGAGTATCTTCTGCAGGCAAAGGTTTAATAAAGATCTGGCAATAAATTAAGAGGCAAAAACCCTGCTCTCAAGAAACTCTCCTGAACTCCCTATATGTAATAGCACATTGCTTAAAGTGTTTACAGATCTGAATACTTCTTTAGATTAGGAGTCTTTCAAAGGTAGAGGAAAGCCAGGTGTGGTGTTCATACCTGTAATCCCAGTAGCTTGGGAATCTGAGGCAGGAGGACCAATTTAGCAAGGCTCTAAGACCCTGTCTCTAAATAAAATACAAAAAGAAATTTTTTTAAAAAGCTGGAAATATGGCTCAGTGGTTAAGTGTCCCTGGGTTCAATCCCCAGTACTCCACCCACTCAAAAGAAGGAGAAGAAATATGTTGGTTTGGGGCTGGGGATGTGGCTCAAGCGGTAGCGTGCTCTCCTGGCATGCACGGGGTGCTGGGTTCGATCCTCAGCACCACATAAAAATAAAATAAAGAAGTCGTGTCCACCGAAAACTAAAATATAAATATTAAAAAAAAATTTCTCTCTCTCTCTCTTAAAAAAAAAAAAAGAAATATGATGGTTATCTCGGTACCTTTCAAAGCCTACAATTGACTGATAGTACAAGCTCAAAAAACTGAACAAACCAAATCCACAAGTAACTATGCTATACAGCAAACATGGAACTGAGGTATGTATTGAACAATGCTGATCCCATACCACATCTTAGCCAAACTAGATGATCAAATGACTCCATATTTCATTACCTTAACATCTAATAAATTTCAATCATAAGTGTCTATATAATGCTCAAATAATGGTAATTTGGTAGATTCAATTAAAGAATTCATCCACCTGGGAACAGGTTAATATCTGACTGCTTGGCATATAAGAACTCAGGCTACATGGCTTACTTAAGATGATCCTTTAGAGCAAGATGATTCTCCAGAAACGTCATTGATCTATCTACCTAGATGAGATCTTGGCTAGATGAGTGCTCTTAGGAATTTAATTTAGTAAATAAATTCTAAGCTGTTCTGAGTCTACCTACAATGAGTACTCCACTTTCTTCATTACAGAGCAGATATGGATGAAAATATTATACTAAAACAAATGAAATACATCCTGAAACATCTTTGTTGTTTGTTGAAGCAAATTCCATGTAGAAGGTGATCATAAGATCTTGATAAAAATGGAGTGCAGTGTGAACCATTTCAGATTAGGTATTCCAATATTCAAGTTTATGAGCTATTTGTTTCCTTTTAATTATTTTATTTATTTATTGGTACCAGGGATTAAATGCAAGGCTTTGCACATGCTAAATATGTACTTTACACTACACTTCCAGCCAGATTAAATGTTTTAATCTGACAAGTCAATAGAGAATGGAGTTTGAAGAATTAATTTGGTTAGCAAGACAGGCTAGGGCAATTCTTCCTATAGGAGGAGTAGGAGGGACACAGATGGAGCACCTCAGTCTAGAAAGAGTTCTTAAACATGTCTTTTATTCATAGAGTAGACTAACAGAGATGGATTTGAGGCTTTATCATGAAATGACTAGAACAATGTGGATTATTTCAGTACATGTTTACTGATATAACAATATCTGGTTAGAAAAATTTTTGTGGCTAAATTTGTTTCCAATGTTGAGAACTAAGCTTGATTTATTTAAAAACAATGAACCATATTTATATTGGATACAACCAAGTAAATATTTCTGTTTTTTAAAAGGAAACTAGAGTTACTTCCAGACAATGAGAGGGCCACAGAACTTGTCTCAGAAAATGTGTTGTTGTAAGGCAGGTTGGTGGGTGCAAGGGTTCATCTTGGTGATAGAGGTAAAGCAAAAGAGAATTAAACTATGCCATGTAACAAAAGGATTAGACTAGGGAAGTGAGGAGCTGGCATCTCAGCATTAAGCTAAAAGAATATGGAGAGGTCAAAAGAAGTTATGAGAGTAGGTAGGTCCAAGGGAGGTGGGCCCTGAGATAGCAAGAGAAAGACCAGAAAGAAACTAGCTGTGAGACCTTAATGCTGAATTCTGTCCTCTGCTCTGCCTTCCCTCATGTGTCAAAGAATAATGCTTAGAAGAATGAAGGAGGTATGACTATGTCCATGCCTGTACATGGTGGAACAAGATGAGAAAGGGTGGGTGCAGCACATGCAAGCCTGAGCCCAGGAATCCTCATGAGTACAGGAATGATGAGGAGGGTGGACAGACTACCCACATTACTTAGGATGAAAGCTTCAGTCATTTACTCAGTAATTATAAGAATTAAGTACAACCCTATAGGATTAGGGAACCTGGAGGCATTCCACTTAAACTCAGTTGAGGACCATGATCAATATATTCAACATATTCCTTTTTCAGATGGAATGTTTTCTTGAACTGTAAAGAAAATTTATTTCTTTCATTTTAACATCTTTAATTTATTTAACACTTTTGATAAAAGCAAAAATAAGAGACATTTTAGCATTAGGAGAGAGAGAAGTGAAGAATTCAAAATAAAAGATCTAAATCTATTTTCTCTTTTCTTCAGTGGTTCTTCTTTTAAGAAGATATGGATGTGGTATTTCTTCCACAGCAGTTAAGCCCTCTTCTAAGAAGTGACCATGGGAAAGGAAAGAGGAAATCAGTCCCAGTGCCATAGTCTGACTTCTCTTATTTATTGCATTCTTATGTTTAGGAGTGACATCTGTTAGCAATATTTTTCTCTTTAGGACATCTGTCTCCTATACTATAAGCAGTATAAAAAGAACCCGTGAACCGCATATTGAGAAAGTAAATAAAATATTTATTTCCACCATCCAAACTACCTTGATTAACTTTTTCCTCAAAATTCTTTTCAGGCATATCTGAGGTCCTGGGTTTAATCCTAAACACCACAATCATCCAACCAACCAATCATTCAATAAATAGTTTTCAAAAAGAGCTAACTTGTTTTTGAGTCTTTACCCTCTGTTGATTTTTTTTTTTTATCCCTGAGTACATATTTACATAGCACATATGAAGTACATTTTTGGATAGATACAATGTAGGTATGATTATCCAGAAACAGCCTTGAATTAGCTAAGGCTCAGAGACCAAGTTTACATAAGTAGCAAGTGCCTTACTTTTCTTGCCCCATGTATCATTCTTATGTGTGTCTTCATTTCTCTCTCTCTTTATGGTGCTAGGGATCGAACTCAGGACTTTGTGCATGCTAGGCAAACACTTTAACACTGAGCTACATCCCTAGCCCTAGTTTTCACATTTCTTGATGCCAATAAACCATGGCTTCTAGTAACTCATTCATAACATGGCCAGCAGAACACTGTGTCTATGAGGTTACTTGGTCAGTTCTCAGTTGCATAGAAAACTCATGTCACTTTCTAAATCTGGCTTTTTAAAATTAATAAATATATACTCATATACTCTGATACTCTAATATTTAATTCCTAAAAAATATTTTAGAATAACCAAATATAAATATGAAAGTGAACTTGCTATCGATATGAAATATATTTTAAAATCAAACCATATTATTTATGGATGAATTGCTATTTCTGTATGCAAGACTTTTTCAGGTCCACTGATGCAGATCATCAAGAACAGACTTTTGTGTGAAGAACTAACTTTACTTTTATGTTCCTAAATGCAGTGCAAAGTACTTTAGCCCAGTGTCCTAATTTAGAGAGAAATTAGTAGAAAGGATCCTGTTTACATAATCTCTTTTAAATGGAAAGCCAGACTTTTCCCACAAAAATTAATACTTTTAACTAACTAGAGGTAAAAAAAAAATAGTATATCAAAATGTTCTCATGGGGAGCAGGTTGTGTACAGGAAGTCTCATTGCCAAACTCTCATAAGTTCAAGCCCTGGATTATAAGCAGCAACTATTTTTGCAATCTTGAAAACTATTCATTATATTTAAGAACAAGTTAATTTTATGACATAGGGATTGAGTATGGAGTCGGCTGTGTGTTTGAGGATGATAGGGACTTTCTGCATTTTGAATCAAAACATTTATCACTAGGTGGGCAATCCACAAAGACTGCATGGAAGGATTACTCTAATAAATAAATGACCTCAATAATGTTGACGTTTCATTTTCTAAGAACATTTACTTATGTTCTCTACATGGCACTCTGTATCTCTGGAAGCCACACGATGGGATCAAAAGCTTCTCTGGCAAATACATCATCCCAAAACAAACCTGTGGGCCATTTTTTATAGGTGTTTGATAAAAGCTACAATGAGCAGTGTTGCTAATGGTTTACAAATGGAAATTAATCAAATATGATAGCATCTTAAATATTTTAACCTTTAGTTATTAATTAATATCCAGAAGCAAAGGGATACTCAAGTGACACAAAGTAAGTATAAATATTCACTACTCTTAGGCTCACTTAAAAATTCCTATCACTTGGGGCTGGGGTTGTGGCTCAGTGGTAGAGTGCTTGCCTCACATGTTGAGGCACTGGGTTCAATTCTCAGCACCACATGTAAACAAATAAATAAAAGTTCATCAATAACTAATAAGATATTTTTTAAAACTATCACTTGACTGTCCTCTGTTGTATAAAGAATTCATAAAAGAAGACAAAGACTTTTACCCAAGAAAAAGAAGTAAATAGATATTTAATTCCTTTACACCCCCTAAACTAAGAATGTAGCAAAAGACTTTCTTAATAGTATAAAAAATAATTGATTGGAGTCAGAAACTAAGGCAAGAATTTTATAACAATGACAAAATATACTAGATCTCCTCAAACACATGAATCCATACATGCACTATTGCCATTTTAAAATTCAGGCTGAACGAAAATAACATACCTGATACAAGAATAATGAGAATCTTAGCATTGTTAGCTAAGAGACTATGGAAGAATTTCAGGGTAGCTGGAATATCTTCTACATAATACAGCATCTAGATAGGAGGGAAAGAGAAATGGAAAAAGAAAAAAAAGAGAGAAATGAGACATTGCTCTGTGTTGAAGTCTTTGTTGCTTAGACTAGAAGGTTTGATTTTCAAGTTCAGTGAATTTTTATCCAATAAAACTCTTAAGACATTTAAAGATTAAAGATGTTATATGGAGAGATAGGACAACAGCATGAGAAAATATTTGGGAAAATGGAAAACTATGGCATTTGTTCAATTAAAGCCAAATAGGTTTAAATTTTACTTCTGGCTTCTATAACACAGACATTTATAGCTGAAGACACTTTGATTCCATTCTACATGGGGACATCGATCCTCTGCCTATTCTATATTTTGTGAACTGCAGTCTTCTGGGAGAAAATGGTGCTGGCACCATAAAATCAGACCCCATTTCATGGAACGTTGCTTTAAAATTAAGTCCTTTGTACTAGCTTCTCCATGTGCTCACAGATGCTTTTTTTAAAAAAAAAAAAAAAAAAAGAAAATCACAGAAAAATGTGACAAATTCTGATGTCTAGGACATTGACCTGAAAAAAGCAGGAAGCTACATGCTTGGTCATAGAGTGTTAGGGGTCAGCCCACCCTCTTTTAGTAAGTGCAGAACTTTCTAGCCAACACACAGAGTGTGATATTATTCATTGGGAGTGGGAAAATTTCCCTAATGATTTTCATGCCCAAGTGGCTAACCACCCCACAGACACTTCTTATATCTCACCTTCTTCTCTCTCAGACAAGAATTCAATATTCCATATAGTGTGTTCATAACAGAATTCATTGCACAAAGAGAAAACAACTTAAGCTGTAGACTCTCTCACGTGAATGAATGAAGTAGAATGAAGCTGCTTATGGCCCATACTGCCTCAGCAGCCGTGTTGAGTGCCAGGTCACTCCACATTGCCCACCACAGGGAGTGCAGACAGGCACCAACATGGCTGATCCACAAGATGGCTAAATACCTATGACATGACCTGGATGAAAAAGAGACAGGGCCATAGCAGACATCCTGAATTTATCTAAGACACAGGGAGACCTGTGGGCTGACTGTGAATATCGGGAGAGTGTCAGGACTGAAGTAGCAGTGAAGAGATAGAGCTCAGAAAATGTTGAGTAGATAAAGGAAAGAGAGATGCTGTGAGGAAGAAAGGACAAACATGGAAGTCTGGGGGTAGGGGACGACAAAGAAGCTGATGCCTAAAGTCACAGTATTTTAGAACAGGGAAAATAATGGGAATCAGAGCATCAGTGGAAGAACTGGCTTTTGATAAGAGGAGGCTTCTGCAATAAGACAGGAGATGATGGTTACAAATGCAGCTGTGTTTGCAAGTTAAGAGGGTGAGAGATGAGTTTTCATCTGATAATTTATATGGTTTTCACACAATAAGAAGTGAGGTCATCAGCTGGAGATGAATGGTAGGGGGAGGTTGCAGAAGAATAAGGAAAGAAGGGAGTTATGAAATAGTTATGTGAGCAGGGGGGAAAGCAAGTATAATAGACAAACACCCAAGGCTTGCTTAACAACATTAAGTGCCCCCTCATGCAGAAAAGGTTTTATCAACCAAGGGAACAGAGGTATAGGATTGCCTAAATATGTCAACCTTGGGGTCGTTTCTTCTTTTGGTTTCTTCATGAGTTTATTTCTTTGGTCTAACTATAGTTGTGGTCTATAGAACAGAAAAAGTGTTTTGTTATTCACCAAGTGGTAGATCTGAAATATGCACATCTGCTGGTAGTAGCCAACTCTCAAAGCCTAGACATTGCTCATGCTGTCCAGAAATATCCTTGAAGGCTGGAAATTCATCTATTCATCTATTCATCTGGTCCTCTATTCAAGAGTTATCACTCATTAGGCTCTTGGTGCTAGACATAGAAATAAAGTCCTGCTGAATGACTGGCTGATATCAGTAAGACTTTATTGATCTGAGGAATCATAAAACTTGCCCCTTTTGCTTTATACACAGTATGTGTAGGCTGTTTATTAAAGGCTAAAGCAAAAAAGGATTTAGAAAAAAATGTACATTCCAGACCATTTGGGTCACTGGAAAACTAGCCAGGACATATATTCACTCTATTATGTATTCGTTCTACTGTATATGAATCTGTGTGGGTTTCTCACTGCAGAAAACTATATCTAGATAGATAGATAGATAGATAGATAGATAGATAGATAGATAGAGATAGATAGATAGATATAGATATATAGATATAGTGATGACTATGGAATAAAGAAAATTGGCCTTATGGGATGTTAAGGAAAATTTTATCAATACTTGTATTTGGACAGATAATACTCCCTTGTAAAATGAGAAATCACAAAATTTTCATTTAAAAAAACATTAAAATTTTACACATGCTTGATGAATATTTCTGAAAAATCTCCCTTCTGATAGTATTATTATAATAAATATTTCTTACCTGAATCATATGAATAAAGTCCCACTTTTGAAGCTCTTTTTTCTCCATTATTCTATTTTGATATTCAGATGATGTCTCTTTATGCCAAGCAAACTTTATGTTCTCGAGGTTTGATGTCTTGGCTACAAGCTCTAAAATACAGAGAAGAGGTGGCACACCATCAATTTTAATTGCAAATGTGGAACCAATTTCCATTTAGAATTTTAATGCAATCAATGTTATATACATAACAGATATAAAACACATTTTTCTTTTTTATGCAGCTCTGGGAAACCTTGGGGCTCATTCTGATTTTTTCCCAGGATTAAATAAAATTAGAGGCAAAAGGAAGAGTCAATAAGAAATAATTATGAGAACCTGGTTAGATATAGGTTACGTTATCTTAGTATTAATGGGGAATCCACTAGTAAATTTTATTAATGTAAAGTTGATATGAAACAGGTAATATGACTGTGAAATCAGGAGCAGGAAACCAAGGCCCAGGACTATATCTGGTCTACCACCTATTTTGCATGAACTATAAACTAAAAACATATATTGTTTTATTTCCTGTCATTCATGTTTCATGCTATTACATTATTATTAATTATTTTATTATTATTAAATGACTAGAAAAATCAAAAGGACAATATTTCATAATTTGTGAATATGAAATTCAAATGTCAGCATTTATAAATGAAGTTTTATTGAAACACACTAATATTCAGTTTAAATACTGTCTATGGCGAGCTTTGTGCCAAAACATCAAAGTCAATTAGCTGTGACAGAGACTAGTGGCCTTCTGAGTCTTAAACATTTACTACTTGGCCCTTTTCAGAAAAAAAAAAAAAAAGCCAATTCTTGTTGTAACCCATTAAACATAAGCTATTTAAGGGCAGGAATTCTGTCATATTCTGAATCAATGAATGACTCTGATCCTAAGAATAAAAATTAAAACTAATAGTTGATGACGACATGGGAATAGATGGAGAGTCAATAAGAGTCTAATTATTCACTGTTCACAGGCTGAGGCGTTCATTCATGCCTTTAAGAATTAATTAGGTTCTTCTCCAAAGAAGCTTACAAAGAGCATACCACAGTCACTGTATTATTAATCATTCAAGGCAAAAAAATATGAGATGATGTGGATAAGATTTGGCATATAGCACCAAAGGCTACAGGTACCTTTGTATTTGGTGATTTGTTCTGCACTCGGTTCAACAACTTCATTGTTGATATGCACTCCTGGGTATTGAACCTGAACTTTGGAGAGAATTTGAAGATCAATTTCACCTAGAAGATAAATATACAGAACAGATTACACCATTACAAAAAGAAGTGATTAAGAACAATTTGAGCTGATTTATTATCTGCCTTACTTTTACAAGAAAAGACTAGCAGAAAGAATAATGCAAAACTGTTCCACTGCCACAATACCTGTAAGGCAGAAACGCTAGGTTTTCAGTAGGACTCATAATGTAATTTGAGGGGGAACATGAATGTCATTCAGCCATTCATTCATTCACACATATAATCTTTATTTAATATCCATCACTGCATTTTATTAAATCAAAGATGTCATTGATTACAGAAGATGACAATCCTTATTTTTGTTTTACCAAGTCTGGAAAAAAAACACCGTTAGATATAATTTTAAGATTTTATCAACTGACCATAATCAGAGACATTAAGATAAGGAAAAATAGCTTAGAATGAATAAACTTGTCTAGGCTAGAAGAATGAAAAAAAAGATTAAAAAAAGATAAAAACATATGTTAGGTACAAATAAAGGATACAAAATATGTCAGACATCTGCCTTCTAAAGTATCACTGCCTAGTGGAAGAGACAGATATGGCAACAATCCTGGCTGTATTGGGCTAGGGTGGGATGAGGAGAGGAAATCATGAGGGAAAGGATATAAGAGAAGTTAGAATAAGCAGAGCTTCTTGAAAAGAGACCACTCTCCAGCTCTGTCTCTCTCCAGGGGAGAGAGAGGGAGAGTGGCCCAGAGACTTATGGGAAGTGAAGGATTGTAGGCAGAGCAGACAGGATGACAAAGGCACAAAGTCAGGAAGTAGAAGAGTACCTATGAATACTTAGAATACTGGGTGAGGCAAGAGGAAATCCAAGAGGTAAGTGGAGAGGAGATTTTGGACAGAATGGATATTCTTCCATTAATTCATTCATCAACTACTAATTGACGGTTTACCCTGTGCCAGCAACTGTACTAGGCTATAGCAAATGCAAGAGCAGGAGGATCCCCATCCTGATGGAAACTCGGTCTATAAGTGATGGCATAGGAAAAGGTGGTAAGGCAGATGGACTTGCATTTCAAACAGGTGTTCTCCATGTACTGGGTGTATATGATCTTGTCAATTTGCTTTACCTCTCTTAGCTTCATTTTCCTCATCAGAAAAATATAAAAAATAAGAACACGTAATTTATTAGCCGTGAGGGTTAAATGTGTTAATGCAGATAGAATACAGTGCAAAATAGAGTTGGCACTGAATAAATGTTAGCTATTAATTATTTTTATTGTTGCCATTGAGTCCCTGTCTTTAAAACCATTCCTTCTCTCCCTATTACTAATGCCTCCAAATTAAGTTTTGCACTTTTATTCGATTAGGTTATGATGTTGACCTTCATTAAAATGGAAATACCTCTTGGCAAGATTAGCATATGAAAATTATGTTAGACTTTAACGTTTTGGCATAAATGACATTAACAGAACCTTTTCAAGGTTAGACATTGCAGGCAGAAAAACAGATCATAAGACTGGGAGATCTGGAATAAAGTAAATGAGAAAGATAAACCGGGAACAGAAGATGCTAGGCTAGGAAAACAGGATAGTCAATGTCATAATGGTAGTCCAAAGAAATGCCAATGGATTTGGGTTCCAGAGATGGTGCATATGTACAGGAAGGCAGGGGAGTGAGAAAGAAGCTGAAGTGGGGGATGAAAAACTTATTTTTCTCCAAAGTTGGGACTACTACATAAAATTTCTTATTCCTTACCTAACAATTATAGCTACAATTTATTGGCCACTTATTTGCCAAACATTGTACTAGATGCTTTACTTAGAACCTCTCATGTGCTCCTGATTGCAAACTACAAATTATTTAAATCAGATAAAGTGATTTGAATATTTTTAATAATATATTTATTATTTAGTGCATTGTACTTATATATAATAGTGGGGTTCATTTTGACATATTCATAAATGCATATAACATAGTTTATTCACAATCCTCGTTTCCTCCCCTCTTCCCTACCCCTGTTCTTTTCCTCTACTTTATTGGTCTTCCTTATATTTATGTATTTACTTTTTAATAGGTGCATTATATTTAGATATAAAATTGAAATTCATTGTGATATATTCATACATGCACATAGCATAATTTTGTCAACTTCACTCAGAGGATACTGATATATCTAATGTTTTAAGCACATCTGTTAAAATCTGTAGCGTTTGGTCTTCTATTTCATACTAAGAGACAGGAACATGCTGAATACTAAAAGTACACAAAAAGTATTTTATTCTTCTCTACAGCAACTGTTTTTGAAGGGGAAAAAATAAGGCAAATGGTTAATTTAAAAAAAAAAAAAAAAGCTATAGGCTAATTGGAAATAGGTCCCAGCTTGCCCCAAAGGACTGAAACATGAAAGTCCTATTCCTGCTTCTGTCATCCAATCCACTATCTTCAACTTTTCATAAATCAGTTATGAAGATTTCAAAGTCAACATTTTAAAAGAAATCACTGAAATGTCATCATTTCTCCCCCTGGGACTTGATAAGATCTCCTCCTCCAAAGATGGATCCAGACTTTTCAGATCTGCTCCAATGGCAGATCACATCCAGCACAGCCTCAGACAGGTTCAGAGCCAGCAGTCCCTCTTCCATGGACACTAATAGAAGATGCAATTCGAGAACAGCAACTGAGATAAGCAAACCATGAGTCTGGGTAGCAACCGCTAGAGTGCAAAACCATGTGTGTTACATCCCTAGCAAAAATGAACAAATAACAAGAGGAGGTAATGAAGCTGTTTCTTCAGGAGTAAGCACATGGAACCTATTCCTGACTTTACAGGTAGGGTGACTACTATGGTTTAGATCTTACATATCTTCCCACAGGTCATGTTGTTGAAGTCTTGGTCCTCAACTGATGGCACTGTTAAGAGGTGGTCGAAGGATGGGGTTGTAGCTCAGTCATATCGCACTTGCCCTACATGCATAAGGCACTGGGTTTGATCCTCAGCATCACATAAAAATAAATAAAGATATTATGTCCATCTACAACTAAAAAAAATATTTTAAAAAAGAGGTGGTGGAAGCTTTGGGGTGGATTCTAGTTGGAGGGAGTAGGTCACTGGGGGATGCACTTATGGGTATATTGAAATCCAGACCTCTTTCTCTGCTTCCTGGCTACCATGAAGTGAGAAGCTTTCCTTTGTCACCTGCTTCTGCCACAATGTACTGCCTTGCCATCGGCCTAAACGCAACTAATCCAAGTGAACACGGACTGAAACCATGAGCCAAAATAAACATTTTCCCCTTCTAAATTGTGTATCTCAGGTATTCTGTCACCGCAATGGAAAGCTGATTTACACTGTGACCAACCATACTGCCTGCTTGCAAAAGATAGCTCCATTCTATGCCTGTTGTCCTAGTGACCCATCTAGTTTGGTTTTGTAGACTCAAATTTTTTCCTTTCAACAAAACATTCTTCTTCACATTTTATTTTGTAAACAAAAATTTTAAAAGGAACTATGTCTTAAACTGACCAGTATAATAAAACAAATGAGCAAATAAGACACACATATTTTAAAAATTTATGATAATTTTAATTCCTTTCTCTCCGCAGCTCTATCAAATAGCATTCAGTTTAATAAATGCTGCCTGATTCTGCTTTACTAGTGCCATCTAATATTTTTTCTTCAAAATTCTAATAAAAATTGACTGCTTAAAAAATTAAAAAAAAAAAAAAGAAGAAAAAAAGTATGATGAGTATTTACATCAAACAGAATATCAATAAATCAAATTTTTAAAAAGTAAAAAAAAAAAGGATTTTAGGTTGGATATTTCTTCATAGATGGCATCATTTAGGTATCCTCATGTAGTAAAAGGGCTAGCTGATGACACTTTGATAAGTTCACTAATCCCATTCTCAAAGACGGAGCCCTCAGGCCTGATAACCTCCTAAAGGCCTTATCTCTTAATGCTGCTGCATTGGGAATTCAGTTTCAACATGAGTTTGGGAGGAATGAAGACACTCAAACCACAGCAACATCAAAAGTGAAACTGAATATAAAGATGAATTTGGGATATTATGATTAAGGTTGATGAATTTTAATAAAGATACAGATTTGTTAGGGAATATTGATAACAAGGAGGCTATACATGTAGGGAAGGAAACCAGGGTAATCTTTGTACCATCCTCCCAATTTTGCTATGTGTTATGGTTTGGATGTGAGGCATCCCCCAAAAGCTCAAGTGTGAGATGATTCAAGGTTTAAAGGAGAAATGATTGGGTTATGGGAGCTTTACCCAATCAGTGAATTAGTCTCCTAGTAGGATTAACTGAGTGGTAACTGCAGGTGGGTAGGGTATGATTGGAGGAGGTGGATCCCGTGGGGAGTACCTTTGGGGTATATATTTTGTAACTGGAGAGTAGAATCTCTCTCTCTCTCTCTGCTTCCTGATCATCGCATGAACTGCCTTCCTCTGCCATATTGTTCTGCCTCACCTTTAGCCCCGAGGAATGGAGTCAGCTGCCTATGGACTGAGACCTCTGAAACCATGAGTCCTGGATAAACTTTTCCTCCCCTACAGTTGTCCTGGTTGTGCCTTTCAGTCACAGCAGTGAAAAAGCTGATTAGAACACTGTGAATTCAAAATTTCTCCAAAAATAGTTTTTAAAACAAACTTAGATATATATGAACTTCCTCCACAATAAAGTCAGTCAGAAAGATAGTTGAGACTTTCTATTGTATTACTCTTGACTAATAATTTAGTATTTAGTTACAAATATTTTCTTGAAATTTTCACCTATGCTGTTTCGTCATGTAAGCTTCATTCTTTCTTTGTCCTCCTTCCCTGGCCATCAGATAGTTTTCCTACTAAATAATTCTTTGCTTTCCCTTTTGTGTCACTAATAGCAATGTTCTTATTCAAGCCCAAATATTCCAACTCTAATAATACTGTAATAATATCTTAAAAGGTCAGCCTATCTCTCTCTGGTCTTGTCTCCTGCAAAGCTATCACCATGACAACCATTTAAAACTCTATGCTAAATGAGCACATCACTTACCTGCTTAAAATTTGATCAGTTGGGTTAGGGTCAAGCATCTTGACTAAACATAAGTCACCCTGCCAGCTTCCTTATTCTCATCTCACAATTTCACGTTTTGAAACTTTTGTCTTCAGGAACCCTCTATCACTTGCATTCTCCCAGCCCATCCCCATAGACCATGTTCTTCCATATTTTTTCTTTTGCCCATGTTTTTTCCTCTGCCTGGAATACTATTCCTCGCTCCCTTACTTCATTGAGCTAACATTCATAGGTCTTGAACTCTGCCATACATGACTGACTGTTCTGGTGGGTTTTCCCACTGAGGCTGCTTCCAGGAAACACAGATAACACATACTTGTCTTTCTTGATCTAAAGTATTGCTTTTCTTCACTCATTTAATTCACTAACAAAGGCTTGACTCCAATAAGCTTGTTAAAAAGAATCAAGGTACCTATAACAGCTGAGCTGGTTTAATCATCAATCACTGAAAAGCATACCAGGGGTTATCAGACCCTATGGTACCATGATCCAGGAGTAAAAGAGAAAGAAAGAAAGTTAAGAAGGAAGGAAGGGAGAGAGGGAGGGAGGGAAAGGGGAGAGGAAGGAAGGGAGAACATTTGTTCTTGTTCAGCTGAATCCCTCTGTGCCAAAATGTTATAAATGTGTTCCTATGTTCGGTATTAAGTACCCTTATTATAAATGCTTTTAGTGAGCACACAAGCCAAACTCATGTGTCAAAGAGATGGCAGAAACCAAACTAGGCCCAAATCCATCAAATTAATCCATAAATTCTCAGCATCTTCAGGAATACATGAAAAACATGGAGAAGCCAGGAGTCTGTTCTAAGGGAAGTGCGATGATACATGCTCAGTATAAAGTTAGTCTCCTTTCACATGTGAACTCTCATTAGGCACTATTTGAACCTAACTATGACAACTGTAAGCTACTTATTTGGACATCACAATCTTAAGATACATATTTGGGTGCGGTGGCACACACCTGTAATCCCAGCAGTTGGGAGGCTGAGGCAGGAGGATCCTGAGTACAAAGCCAGCCTCAGAAAAAGCAAGGTGTTAAGCAACTCAGTGAGACCCTGTCTCTAAGTAAAATACAAAATAGGGCTGAGGATGTGGTTCAGTGATCTAGTGGACCTGAGTTCAATCTCTAGTACCCCCACCCCCACCCCCCCAAAAAAGATACATAAACACCAACAGTTGTTTGGATTAGCTAAAGCCTTCTTAAGAAATGTCATTAAGCCAGTAGCACACACCTGTAATCCCAGTGACTAGGGAGGCTAAGGCAAGAGATTGCAAGTTCAAGGCCAGTCTCAGCAACTTACAAAGACCCCAAGCAATTTAGCCATACCTCGTCTCAAAATAAAAAATAAAAAGGGCTGGGGGTAGAGCTCAGTAGTAAATCACCCCTGTGTGCAATCCCCAATACCAAAAACAAACAACAAAACAAAACCAAAAAAATGAGAAATGCCATTAAATACTTCACACTTTAAAAAATCTGCAAAATTTCCTGTGACAAAAGAATAGATAGCAATGATTAAACAGCTCTATTCCTGTGTATTATCCTCCCCCGCCTTTTCTTCCTTTTGTGAATAGCAAAGCAAATTAATGAATTTGGAGTCTGAGCATGCTATGATGATTTAACAACTGATTTTGTCCATTGATCAATGTGTGGAATTTGAGCAGTTAGGCAAATCCAAACATATGTCAGTATAAATCAATAAGTTATAGAGCACTTTGTTTCAATACACAGTGCTCAGAAAGACATGAACTGAATTATAATCAGTGGTTATCTCAGGATGGTGAAATTTTAGGTTACTTTTAATCCCTTTTTGTTTCTTATCTATAATTTAAAATTGTTTCCACAAAACTTCAGTTGAATTAATTATGTTAAAGTGTTTATCTCCCAATTCAAAAATCCTCTGGATGGTTAATTTCATGTATTGACTCTACTGAGCCATGAGGTGCCCATATATTTGGTTGGACAATATTCTAAATGTGTCTCTGAGGGTGTTTTCTGGATGAGAAAACATTAACATTTCAATCTATAGATTAAGTAAAGCAGATTACCTCTCTAAGGAGGATGTGTTTCATCCAATCAATTGAAGATTAAAATAGAATACCCTGAGCTGGGACACTGGCCCTTTCTGGTCCTTAGACTCAATGGAATTATAGGTTCCTTTGGGTCTCCTGGATGCCAGCTTTTAGACAGGAACTTACACTACCACTTCCCCTCGGTCTTTAGCCTACAGACCATAGACATTGGGATAGCTCAGCCTCCATAAACAAGTGAACAAATTTCATATATATATATATATATATATATATATATATATATACACATACACACACATAAAGAAGATGTCTATCTATCTATGTTCTGTTTCTCTGGAGAGCCTTATTCTACCTTCTTATCATCCCACTAAATAAACAACTCTGCAATAAAATAGGTACATGTCTGAATTGATTATGGTTATAATTTTATATGCAAATGACTATCCTAAGGCATCTATAACCAAATGTGGAGCAACTCACAGAGCTACAATTTGGCATTAAGTCTAAAATCATTATTTAACCTCTCTATAATAATTATCTTTCAACTTTAGCAAAATCCTTATTACTGTTTCTAATTAAATATCTTTAAATAAGAGATCCTTTATAATGTATTCTGTTTTCTCATATATTGAATGGATATTTGATTTTATAAAAACACAAACATTTTATAAGACATGGCTACATTATCATAAATGTTAATATATGGAAGATGTGACCATCCCTTAAATCATGTATGATCTTCATCTGGTGATTCCAAAGGACTGGTCCTCTGAATAGGAGTCATCTTTCTGTTCTTGGTTAATGCACTAGTAAAAGAGGCAACAAAATGGAACTTTGATTGCCTAAAAATATGCTTGCTTTATTGATGGACAAACATGTCTGCTGTCAGAGATCCCAAGGCAATCCAGGGATGGTGTTACAGTGGTTTTGTAAGTTCCTAATTCTCAGTTATTTGGCTCCTTGGGTCTACCTCTAGTGTATACCCAGATTTGAAGATTTCTGCATAATTTAAAAGGTATTTAAACCTCTTCTGACCTCATTTCTTCATCCATGAAATGTGAAAATATAATGTACATTCATTCGCTCCCTTATGCCATAGGGCAACATTTTTTAAAATTCATTTTTGTATATTGGTTTCATTTAATTATTCTATGTCAAACTAATAAACAATCTTTGACCAAAAAATCAGAGCAACTAGTTATATACTTAATTTGCTCAAAAAAATATTTACAAAAGTTATCATTCGGATCTTGAAATAATAAAAGTACATAAATTACTTAATGAGAACCAGAGACTAATTTGGGATTTTTGCATCCTACAATGTCTTTCCTTCAGCCATTCATCTGCTAAGGATCTAATATGAAATGCCTAAAGTGTTGATTAGATAAAGATAATTTTTAAAAGTTAATAAGCACAATGACAATTGTAACAACTCATTAATAATCAGAAAGATGAAAATTGAAATGGCAATGCAATATCACTTCATGCTTATTGAACTTGTGAAAAATTCAGAAAGCTGGAGAGTGCTGTCAGGAATATTCAGATAGAGAAAAATTCATGGAGACTGGTAAGAATATAGACTATTGTGGCCTTTATGGGGACTAATTTGACAATATTGATTCCAATTAAATATATGCACAACCCATGACTCACATGCTCTGAATTTGGGATAAAATACAAACATAAAATCCAAAGAAATTCTCACAGGTCGATGGAGAGATATTGTACCATGATTTTTGCTACAGTGCCATTTGTGATAAAATGAGGTTGGAAGCAAACCAGAAAAAAAAAATTGGATAGAATAAGGTGTACACACAACACTCAAGTGTTCTGTAACAGCCAGAATCTATAGATTAGATGCACACCTAGCAATGTATGTCAGTGTTCAGAATGTAGTACTCAGTAGAAGAGAAGCATGAAAATTAGTAATATATTGAAGGAACCATGCACCCCAACATATGCCTTTTGACATAAAAATTATTTTTGAGCTAAAGGCAATTAAGTAGCAGCAGAAGAAAGAAAAAAATCTCCCTATCCTTGTTTTTATACCTAAAGGCAGGATACAAATTCTCTTTTGTTGAATATAGTTCTAGATTCTTCTCAGCCCAGAGACAGTACTGGAGGAATCTATAAACAAACCTTATTCTTAGTCTGTCCATATATATTCACCTTCCCATATATTTCCTGCCCTTAGATACTAAAACTGCTTTCTTTTGTCTAGTCATCTCCCCAGAAATTTATTGTTTTTTTCTTGAAGGTGCTCTATAAACCAGTGTTCTGGAGCCACTGCTTTGAGTTACTTTTCATGAAGGTTTCTCTCACATCATGAGCACTGTCCATGAGTAAACATACTGGTTTATCTCTTGTTAATCAGTCTTTCACTAAAGGGGTCCATCCTAATTAGGAAACTCATAAAGGTTGACAAAGAAAAGTACTTTTTATTTCTGACAATGTACGTAGTAGAAAATATACAATAGAGAGAAGAATTTTTAAAAAGGTATAGATTGGTAATGGGAGACATGTAACACACTAAGTGCATATTATTACAGTGCCATATGGGATTTTGTTAGGAAAGCAATGAAAGTGCAATGGATGAGTTACTGGCTGTAATGAGCAAGGGAGAAAGAGCCCAGTGAGGAGGGGAGGGAATCCTTTGTAGAGGATTGGGCTAGTCTGCGTGTCTACTGTTAGCTCTCCTCCAGGTTTTAGACCACTTATTCTAGAACTTTCTATATAATTATGTGTAACTGGTATGTTCTATAGGTTTCGTGATATAAGGGGAAAACTAGGGAATTTACGGAAAACTACACCTGAGATTGGCTCTCAACTCCACCACCTGCTACTACCTGATCTGAAGTCCTCTGAGCTTCCCATCATCTGGACATTAGCTTCTTCAATTTAGTGAAGCCTCACAGAGTTGCCGGGAGAACAAAATGTGATGACATATGAAATACCTAATAATATACCCAGAAAAGACTAGGCCTGCCTCAGAACTTAACTCCTCTGGGATTCTTTTTCTAAAATGTACAAAGGCAGTTTAATATTATTATAGCAGATAAAGGGGGAGAAAACAATTTTTATTACAGCTATTGACTGGTGAATTTTGGGAAGCTACATGGCCATAATTTACTTCAAAAGTTAATAAATTTTAGCTGTTTTCTTATAGGCTGGGTTGTGGATTTTTATCTGTTCTTTCCACTCCTGTGATACTTTCTATCAAACAAATGATGCTGACTTTTTGTTTGGGAAAATGAACAAACACCAAGTTTTTAAAACCTGCTTTGTTGCAAATCTCTGTTATACTACGTGTTTCCTCAAACTGCAATCCATTCCAGTCTCCTTTCTGGCCTATGTTGAGCATTTTATTTAAGATCACATATTTTTGTAGTTATAATATCTTGCTTTCGTACAAGCCTTATTTTAAATGCATTGTGACTACATTTAATGAGGGACACTTAATTGAGATCTTTGACAGTGGTAGTGAAAAGAAATCAAAAAACTAGGAAAAGAGAGGCGTCAGTGTCTCATTTTCTAGACAACTTTTCTCTACAACCTGAACTACATGGTTACATTTAATATGACAACAGAGGAAATGTTGAATTTTTGTTTAAAATCCAAATTCATTTAATTAAAGATGGGGGGAAACTATAAAAAGAAAAAAAAAGTAGGAAGTTATAGAGACAAAACACAGGGTCACCATGTTCAAGGAATTAATGTGGAGACGGTTTGCCAAAGTTTATGATATACAGTAAGTGTTCCTTAAATTGAAGCTATTACATATTAATCATATTAATTCAACTGATAGTTCTGGGCACCTACTAAAAAGCCAGGTTCTAGTCACTGGAGCAATGAATAATACAAACCCAAACATCCAGCCTTTATGGATGGCAACCAGTGCCATAGAGAAAACCAAAGCAGCAAAAACTGAGGGTAAGCAGGTGGAAGGCTTTGTAATTTTCAATTGAGTGGTCAAATAAGATTCCTGGAAAAGGTGACATTTAAAAGAAGCCTGGAGGAGAATAGGAACAAAGAGAATGAAGATTTGCCTTTCTAAATGGGCAGCTCCATAATAAAATGACAACTTGGAAAAGCATTCATCTTGTATTTGTGATGTCTGGCTTGTCCCACTGATTGATCCTACAGAAAATGAAACTCAAATCCCCGCTTGAAAACCCTGGGGCTTCCCCAAATGAGAAAAATTGTAGGTCAAGAAAATGGAGGATTAAAGACTGTGATATCTCTTGCCATTTGATTTCAGTCTATTCTTGCTTCATTTCTCATATCGAAATATACATGAATTCCTGAGATTATCAACAGGAAAAAAGTTATTATATTATATGTTGCAATAAGATTATTATCATCCTTGTTCTCTCTCCTAAAATATGGGGGGAAAATTGTTTTAAGGAAGAAAGATTGCTGAGATAACTCCATGCTTAGTGATGAAAAATCATTTCAGCTATGAGTTTGCAACTAGAGCAAGAACAATCTGATTGTGAACTGCAGTGTGGAAGATAGAAGATTCTTGACAAGATCCTCTTCTCTTTCCCTCTCTGTTTCTCTCTCTCTCCCCCCCCCCCCCCTCAGAGAAAGCATCTTAGCACTGAAGCAGTTCTGTCAGTATGGAAGAATGAGAGCTGAATATTAAAATAGCTGCAGGGCCTCAGTAAGGGGATTATAAATATAAATTCTGAGTCAAAAGGGCATTGCTATTTGCTGTCATGTGTCTTCGGGCCCTTGGCCCAGGA
Organism: Marmota flaviventris; assembly: GCF_047511675.1. Classification (NCBI taxonomy): domain Eukaryota; kingdom Metazoa; phylum Chordata; class Mammalia; order Rodentia; family Sciuridae; genus Marmota; species Marmota flaviventris. The sequence goes on from NC_092508.1 coordinate 91,275,828, forward strand.
AATCTACTGTCTGGATGGTTTGCAAGTGCTGGATACCTAAGAAAAGACAGCCAAAATGCTCTATGAAATATAAAGTTAAAGAAAATGTTCCATGAAGTATTACTTTTCTTAGGACTCCAACCTGGTTACTGAAGCATAATTTCACAGAATTAAAAAAAGAAAAGAAGGAAGAAAGAAGGAAAATGTTCCAAAGGGTACTAAACACTGAAGTTAGAGATATTTCATAGACGACTTAGAAAAAGACTTAGTTGTGCCTTAACTTTTAGTTTATAAATTTCAAATAAATAGATACAGCAATTCTACTTCAGTCATACATAGAAAGAGGGGCAAATTCTATACATGCATTATTGTAATGTTTGAAAGTTATATTCAGCTCCACTTAATGAAATAGATCCTCTTAGCATCTTTACTCTCAAAGACATGATTTGTAAAATGAAACTACTCATACTGGCAAGAGTAGTCCCAGACAAGCAGGAGGCTGTGACTTCATCTGTGCAGTGCTCGTTCTTTCACCTTCTCTCACTGAGATTCACTCCATTAGCTTGTAGCCATTAGTGGTGGTTAAAACACAAAACTTGCTGAAGAGAATTATCAGTCATTTATACTCCGGAGTGAGGAGTCTGGGAGTCTGCTGTCCTGTGGAGTAAGGAAATCATCCACAGAAAAACTCTAGCACCTCACGGATCAGAGGACAAGCCCCACACTTTCAAGCAGCACCACCATCACCTGTCCCAGGCCTAATTATCATGGCTAATATGCACTTCCTTCAGACAGACAAGAAACTAAGAAACTCTGAGCTTTAAAGAAAAGCCCTTCTAATCTATAAGGTAGCTGGAGATGCTCCTAAAGTATTTATACAAGTACAATACTACTACAGGTGAATCAAAGTCTGACAAAGGAGAACTCTCATGAAAACATAGGTTGGGACAGTGCTGTGGGCTTCTGCTACTTAGCAGCAGAAGAAAGAAGTCAGAGTTCAGACCGTATGTCATGTCTCAAATATAAAATCAAGTTTTCATTAGGTTACTTTTCCCATCCCTAGCTATAAAATACACAGAAAATTCTAGACATAGATGGTACAAAGTAGAAAAAAAATATCTCATTGCTAGAAAAAGCAAAAGTTATTGTCTTCCTAAGCTTTTTTGTTTCCTTCAAGAAAAACATTTTCTTTTGCCTACCCAGGTGAAAATCATTATCTATATGAATCATTCTGCTTTTCTTACTTGACAGTTAAACTACGAATATACCAAAATGTATCTGAATATGTTACTTACAGTGGCCACACTATATTCTCTTAAATGGATATGTGGGATAACTGATATTAATTATTAACCTTTTATTTATATCGGATATAAATAAAATAAAAGTACATATATACATATTTACATATACTTATAAAAGGAAATATGCTTTATTTACGTTTATATATTAAGGAATATATTTTATATGCAGTTTGTTTTATAAGCTCAATATATAGTCATAGACCACATCATGATACTTCAGTCAATAACAGACTGTACATATAATAAGTTGACATGGCTTAGTGATATCATAGTTGTTTCAATCTGTATATGTACAACCCATGATATTCGTACAACAAAATCGTTTAATGATGCATTCTCAGAATGTATTTTTATTGTTCCATGATGCATAACTGTTCTCTCTCTGTCTGTGTAGGAGGGTGACTAATGAACTGGGGCTATGTGTGTGGCACAGTGGTAAAGTACAGACCTAGCACATCTGAGGCTACAAGTTCGACACTCAGTACCACAAAAAGACAAAACAAAACAAAAACCATATAGTTAATTATATATAGTTTTAGGTATTTCACTATTATGAAGAGCTCAACAATGAAACACAAATTGTTGTGCAAATCTTAACTTTTTCAGGTTAATTCTGAGAAGTAGAATTAATGGTTAGAATGGGACTCTTAATTTGTGTTGGTATTCAAACAGCAACAACAACAACAAAAAAGACAGAGGTTTAAAAAATAAAAAAGGCTTAAGGAAAAGGGTACAAAGCTGCTCAGAAAAGATGTGGCCTGAACTGTATCAGTCGATGGCCCTCTTAGCACCACCAATCTACTTGCTGGAGCCCTGGATATGGGGAGCAGAGAGGTGGGGTTGGGCAACCAGGAGATGCTGAAGCAACATGTGGGGTTGTGGTGGGGTGGTAGAGGAGTGGCTTAATTTCAACAACCAATATGGCCATGCCAGTGTACATTAGATGAAAATCAGAACTGTTCTTGACACAAAATGCCAATTTACTTTCAGAAGAATTTAACTTCTTTTCATTTCCTTACTTCTTACATGAAAGATTCCACATAGCAATAGCAATTGGCTTCTTCAATTTTCTTAAATTGTTCTCAGTGAAATTTGATCTTTTTTTCAAATAGGTTTTTTTTTAAATTTTGTATTAAATATGTAATTAGGCACCTAACCATTTTTTTTTTTCAGTATTTCCCTGTTAATAGGGATAAAGTTACAAGACACCCAGGGCATTGATGCCAATCTCTGTAGCTCACAAACACCTTGTGGTGTTGTGTGGCAGGTTGCTGAGAAAACACACCAACTCTCAGTTTTGTCTAAATTGAAGAGTCTTTAGTTAGCCGGTCAGCCAGCGACTGCTCCCCACAGGACCCATAACTGTCTCTGCAAGGAAAAGCAGCAAGCCTGAGCATTTTAGGATATTTAAAGATAAAAACCGCAAAAACCACAACCAGGTTGACGGAGCTGCAAGCAAACAGGTACAGAAGCTGAATTGGGTGGTTAGGAGACAATGCAATGGGTACATTATTTCCCATGGGATTTTCCAGGTTGGCATAGCAGCAGCAAGCAGAAGGAAACTAGGTCAGAATGACCCTAGTTCAGTACAAGTTAGAGAATGGTTACTAATGTCTAGACAATCAATCTCTGACAAAGTACATTGCCCAAGAAAAATGGAAACCAATGAGAACAATTTTACATTGTATAAGAATTGCTATTTTATGTTGCCAAGTATGCTATGCTAGGTAACTATTAATGGGTACAGAGGTGGGGCTTTCCCATTGGAGAAGCATTTCTTACATGATATGGAGTCTCAGGGTAAAATGGAGTCTGTTTGGTCATTGCCCATATAGCCTGGCCCGTAACAATCACCACGTTTGTTTTTATGGAGGAAGTGAAATTCTGCTAGGGTGTCTAGATATGCAAACGAGTTTTAGTCCAGGTTCTAATTGCTTGTAACTTTAAATGAGTAAGAACTGTTTTACTCATGTACAGGATGATAGCAGTTATTCCATTATTGGAAGGATATAAGCTATAGTGATATATAATCTGTAAGATTTAGGACTACTTTAGATAATCACATCTTGAGGCCAAAATATTATTAAATACATTCATAACTAAGTAATTAAAAAACAAACAGTTCTCCCCATGCAATTGTACCAAAAGACTTTGCCTCATTGTATTGTATTTAAAACCTTCAGTGAATATGAAAGTATTGTTTAAAAACAAGTACATTACAGACTTGAGAGAATGGAACATAATGGTACAACACTGGAGTCATTGTCATTAAAAGCAGAGTGAACAAGATTGTTTTGGCTAATTTAATAAGGCTTGAAACAGAAAAACAAGGGATAATGAGCAGAGTGGAGACAAAACTATCATTATTTGCAGATTAAATGACTGTATACTTAGAAAAGCAAATAAACTCAATTGTAAAGCCTTAGAATTAATAAGAAAGCAGCAATGGCTGGACACAGGTAATACTGATAGAAGAAAATATGTCCTATGGTAGAGCCTCGGTCTTTCTGTTGTTGTCATCAGCATTTGAGTATTCTTCATTCAGTATGGATTGTTTGCAATCTACTTGAAAGTCTGTGTTATATAGTTATTGTAGTTTTCCTGAAGCATTTGTTTCTTGTTGGGTTTTGTGCCAGTTTGGGATGTGACCTCTTAACTAGTGAATAAATTTCTGTTTGACATTCACTACTGAGTAAATCTTTGCAATTTAAGCTATTTAATACCAGCACATGCATCTCTGACATGAGGAGTCCATTCTTACCTTCACTTTATGATGGGAAGCCTAATAATATGTGACAATGTTATGGGCCAGACTATACGGGCAACCCGGATGTAGTTTTTTACAGTTTTTACCTTTAAATATCCTAATATGCTCAGGCTTGCTGCTGTTCCTTGCAGAGACAGTTATGGGTCCTGTGGGGAGTAGTCGCTGGCCCGCCGGCTAAATAAAGACTCTTCAATTTGGACAAAACTGGGACTTGGTGTTTTCTGAGCAACCTTCCTCCTAACAGTGATACAGCTGGATAAAGGCCCACCTCTTTCCTGAAAGGTTTCTCAGAAACCATAGATTTTTCAGGACGGAAAGTGCCTTTAAGAATCCAAATACCCAAGGCATCAATGTCCAAGTAGATTCCATAACATGTCTGAGAGGTACTTTTTCAGTTATGCCGATACTCTTAAAGTGACAGATGACACTATTGCCTAAGATATAGCTGTGAATTCAGGACATGTTTGATCATTAGCAACTTCTTATACTGAGCTGAGAAACCACTTTCTGGAACTTTGAACCACTGGCCTCTTGGGTGCAAGTATTTTGCAGTTTATTCAACAGGATCTATCTGAAGATGACAATAAGAGCATTTAAAAAAATTTTTTTTCCTGGAGAAAATTTTTAAAAAAAGAAAAGAAAAAGCCCAAGTTCTTTATATTTCCCTAATCATTCCTAATTTGTTGCTCTACACTCTTGGCTTACACTGGGTCACTGGAAAACATTAACCTTTGCTTCCTGCCACCTCCTGGTTTCTACACCGGACATACTGGCTCTTCTAGTTCTTACTCTAATTACATCCATTCTACTGCTGTCCAACTAGCTTAAAGTTATAAATTTCTGTGTCACTTTAACATGTCATTTGTGAAAGGAGCCAAGATTAAGAATCTGATAAAATTAGATTTTCAAATAGTTGGTCATTACTAAGTAACTAATCTCTCCTTGGCCAGGTTAATAATTACTTTTTATATCTGTTAACTTAACTTGTTGGACTGGACTAAAGAGACCTGGGTTTTATTCAAATTTAATGGTTCTCAGGCTTCTTATTTGTAAAGTGAGTGTTTTGATGGTTTCTAAAGTCTCTTCTGTTTTTTAACCTATATAGGAATGCTGGTATTTATGTGTTGCAGAGCAAGAAAAACACCTAACTGTTCTCAACAGATATCAGTAAAATTATCACCAAAAAGATATGAAATACCACATGCATTTAAAATACCATATGTGAGTTGCCTAAATGGATTAAATAATTATCAATAAACATATATGCAATGATATTGTATATGGTATGGCAATTGCATTGGTATACTAGAGGTTAATGAAAACAGAAATAAAAACTGGATAGAATAAAATTATTTGAATTTTAGTTATGTCTAACCCTTACACAACTTCCTGACATTTGAACATAAGAACTGAGAGGCAGATGGAATGATTCTCATTTAAGCAAAGTCCAGAGCAAGGAGAACATGCTGCCCATTATTGCCTTCCAGAATGTTTTTCCAGGCGTAAATGTATGCACTGTAAATTAATAGCATTCTCCCTTACCAAAAGAAATATGGGCTTATTTTTTTCCATGTACCATCTAGCATAAATATAATACTCATTAAAGGATGAATAATAATGAAGCTCCACCGGGTAGTTTAATTTTAGGAAGCATTAATGTTAAAGATGGACCCAAAAGCAGATTCTGTGAGATTTAGAATACAAAGCAATTATTCTTAAAACCTAAAAACAATTGCTGAAATTAATATGATATGAATACACAGAGACCCTGAAAAAAGCAATCCTAGCTGCTCCTTATGTTTCATTAAAGCACACAAACTCATGCATATATACACACACAATTTCTCAGTTTGGGCTCTCTGAAAGCTATGTAGTCTCTAATTCTATTGATGATTTGTTTTCCTTCACTTTCTTTTTGGGGGTTCATGTAGTATTTATCACACACATTTTCCTAACACTAGAACATATAATCTATGGTTAACAGTGCTGCTTATCGATTGTATTTTACTGATGTGAAAGATTATTGAAATCCTACACCAAAGAGTTTACCATCAATTTCCTTTCTTTTGAACTGCTTAGAGCCCTGATAATTGCTTGGCTTTTGAACTGAAGTGTCCAACACCTTTTTCAAATATCTTACATTGTTTTTCATAAACTATAGGAACTCTCTCCACACAAACACCAGCCTTTAAATAAGAGAGGTTAATAGATAGGATGCACATGCACACACTCCCTGCTCATGTTTCTGAAAAGGAAACCAAATAAGCCCCAAAGAACATGAGCACTAAGTGGCTTAAAAGCAGCAGTTTCACTTAAGAAGTTTCTACTTTGTCTGCTTTGGGTATATTTTTCAATTGTGCTGGAAGAAATGGTAGCACTGTTACAAATGCAGAGATGATCACAGATATGCAGAAAACACCTGCAGTTGTCTGGGCAACCAAGAAGAGAACGTTGAGGCAGTGAAACCAGAGAGGCCCGTCAGCCACGACTGCAGTGGGATCCCACTATTGTACTATGGGAGCTGAGCACAGAGTCACAAAGTGCAGGAGAAGGCCAATGGCCTCATTTGCCAGGCATTAGAGTTAAGTGATTGATTTGGAAAAATAATGTACAATCTCAGGCACACTGTAGATCATAGAATACATGGGAGACCATTTCTCTAAGGAAAGGATGGGCAGTTCCTCCATGCACATGCTTGCAGTTAGGCAAAGAAAGGTTATTAGATAATCGCCACCCAGTTAATAGAAGAGCACTGAAATTAACTACAATGTTCCTTCCCCTCAAAATGCTTTTGCTCACAACAAGAATACCTAGACCTAGGGATTTTAAATGCATTGCTTTTGATTTCATGAAGTTCACTTAGGTAGTGAGAGTTAAGTATCTATAACTTGAATTTCTTTTTACATTTCTGATCAGTTTCATATGAAGAATGACCCTGAAGAGCACCCATATTCTCTGCAAGACAGAGCCTGTTATTCACACAATGTTCAGCTTCTCTCAGAAGAACTTCCCTCAGAAGAAATTCCCTTTATTTCATATGTTCTCTCTATTAGCTTCTAGGTGTACCTGGTTGTGAGGAAATGCTGTACAGGCCAAATGTTCCTTTCTCTAGATAGCTCATAAGGACCTGGATAAATTTGCATTAGAAATTCAATTAACTTTACATTAAAAGGTCAATTAACTGGGTCATGATAGAGATTGTTTTTAATTACTTTTTCTTTTAGGGCTTCTCATTTTGTCCAAGCACAAGTGACACTATCAAGTCATAGTCTCCTTGCCTGTTGGTTGCCTGAAATTCATATGCAAAACACACTGGAAATGACTGTCTTGGTTAACTTAATTAATAGGACACTCTTTGGGCAATTCATCAGGCTTACAGTATCATATAATCTTCCCGGCTTATCGTATCAGTAAGCAATAATGGAGTATTTTAGCTTAAACGCTCTCTATAGTATTATCCATAACAATATCCTTCATTATTTGTCCTTGATGGTTTCTGTTTTCTTGGTGAAAGATGATAACAAAGTAAAATGATTTTAAGGATTTGTCCTTATTAGATTATATCACAGTGCATTTTGTGAAAAATGAACCAATAAAGTTATCAAAAACTAGTCACTCCATCTTGCTAGAGGGCTCTGGGTTTTCTTTGTGTTAACATAGGTCAAAATTCAACTCATTCATGTGTCACTGGAACCCATGTACTCCGGAGATTACCACTTAGCAGTAAGAAACAATTGTTAGTATCAGTGTTACTAAGTGGTAATCATTACTAAACCAGTGCTCCAGTAAAAGAAAACAGTATCTAAATAAAACATATTTTATATTAACATATTTTATATTAACATATTAACTCAAACTTTCATATGACTAGTAACTTAAAAATAAAGCAAATACTACTTGGGCATTGGTAAGAGGCAAAGTCATGAGTTAAAGTTTGTTTTATTTTTGCAGAAGGGAACAGCCCTTGCCTTATAGGAACAACAATATGCTAAGCACTTTATAAACATTTTAATTATACTATTCTCACTACAATCCTATGAGATAAAAATCCGTTATTCTCATTTTACTGACGAGAAAACTGCAGCTTTTGTCTCAGCCTAGATCATACATCACATTTATCTGCCTTTCCAGAGTTCACATTTTTGCACTAGCTCCAAGAATAGTGGGACCATATTTAAAAGGTTTGGGGAGTGTTTCAAATGCTTAGAAGGCAGTTTTGAAACTCAACCAGAAGAAGGGAGTGGTTTTAGACCAATGCAACTTGAAAAGTAGCGTCACAACAGTGTAAATGAATTACACCATCAAGCACTTATTCTTTCTAGTGAGGCTAGATGAACCACAGCTCATATACCAGTGACCAATGCATGGACCAGGCTTCCCGTGGCACAAACCTAAGAAACTTCATATGAACTTCTTCTTTTTTTTTTTTTTTTTTTTTTTTTTATTGTTGGCTGTTCAAAACATTACATAGTTCTTGATATATCATATTTCACAATTTGATTCAAGTGGGTTATGAGCTCCCATTTTTACCCCATATACAGATTGCAGAATCACATCAGTTACACATCCATTGATTTACTTCTTTTCTGTGAAATCATTTTGGATAAAAGTAAACTTCCAAATTATTCTGTTTCCCCATTCGTAAAAAGGATAAGAGAGTCATGTCACTTATCCACGTTACAGATAGTAATGAAGGTTAATGTCCTAAACTATAAATCTATAGGGGCATTCATCTCAGTTGACATGATATTGCTAGTTTTAATGTGCTGATCTTTTCCAAAAACAAAGTAGCTTTTCTAAAGAATAAAAAAAGATAGCCATCAAATAACATGATGTTTACAGTAAAATACAAACTTTTAAAATGTATTATTCATACCTGCACCTCCGCCTATGCTCAGAATCTTAATTTCTGATTTTGCATCTCCAATCCTGAAAAACAAAAAAAAAAAAATATGTACTTTACAAAAAATGTGCAAGGTGCTTTGTAAAATCTGATTACCAAGTCTATTTGAAGAAAATTGATTAAAAATACAATAAACAGAAACTGGGTTAACATGAAAGGTCTCAATTATTTCAGTGGTTCTAGTCCCCTCTTTAGAGTGTCTTTGTAAACATACAGATTCCATTCATCAACAGTCTTGACCTGGGAGACTTAAACACAGCTCTAGGAACATTGTAAAGGTATGACATACCATTTGCTTGAAGATTGTTTGGAGAACAAGAAAAAATAAATGAGGACTTTTGAGTCCAGTGACGTGATCAGCCCTTCAGAATACATAGGGCAAAGGACAGGAGGTTCACCCTATTTCTGTGATATCTGCTATCTTCCTGTCCTTCTTCCCACCTTCATTTTGTTTTGTTTTGCTTTTGGTACCAGGGATTTAACCATTGAGCCACATCCCCAGTCCATTTTATATTTTATTTTGAGACAGGGTCTTTCTCAGTTGCTTAGGACCTTGCTAAGTTGCTGAGGCTGATTTTGAACTTGGAATCTTCCTTCTTCAGCCTCCCAAGCGGCTGGGATTACAGGTGTGCACTACTATGCCCAGCTTCCCACCTTTCTTTCAATAAACAATGTCTATTACTTATGTATGTAGCCTTAGATTCTGAGATTCAAAAATGAGTAAGATACTACTTGGCTCTCAGTTTGAAATGTGAGATAACAAAGCCCTGAAACAGAGAAGAACTAGAAACAGAGAAGAATAGATGAACTGGCAAGTAAGTTAGTAGGACCTGCTTGTAGATGGATAGAAAGGGGTCAGGAAAAAAAATATAAGTGTACAATGACTGTCATGTTTCTGTGGGTAAAGCGTGGCAGAGAATATAGTTTGACACAGCAAGTTTACCTTTTGTCAGTTCTTTTATTCAGAAATCTGAATTCAGAAGATACTTGGACATGCAAAATTAACTGTGTAGGAGAGGGTCAGGCATCAATGACGTATTCTGGAAAATAATCATCATAAGGTAATGGCCAAGCAGGAGAGTGCACTCCACCACCCCAAAATGTTGCCAAGCGAGAAGAGCAGAGGGATGATGATGATGTAGCACCAAACTTTAAAAAGTCACTGAATTATAAGGAAGACACAATGGAGATAGGGAAAGAGAGTGACAAAGCTCAGAGGTGCAAGGGGAATGAGACAGAGACAGCCACCAGCAGTGTCAAAGAAATAGCAAAGGAGAACATGTCCATTGGATTTGGCAATATGAATCGGTTTGATAACAACAGGCTTAAAAGAAAGTTAAGGCCAAACGTCAGATTAAAGAGTGAGAAGAGAAGAGGTGACAAGTAGAAGGAAAACATGAACTGGGTGATGTTTGTGTTTGTGTAACAGTGGGCCATTTTATGATCTGAACATAGCCCTTGCTGCTCTGCCACTGGGACTTATTTTTTTAAATGGACATGTTTCTTTCTTTTCCTCTGTCCATGCTCCTCCCTAATCTCTCCCCCTCCCTAATCTCAGGGAAACTGTATTACCTTTCCTCCCCATCCTCAATAAGTTTATCTGTCCCTGAGTACACACCCGCTATAGGAACAAAGTAATCCAGATGTTGGGGAAGGTGCCAGAAGATCTCAGAAATGACTATCTTCCAAATTAACAAGTGAATTACAATTCCAACAGAGAACATGCAGAAGGTAGCCTTTGAATCAACACTTTAGAAGCCCCGTTCTAGGCTGGGGCTGTAGCTCAGTGGCAGAGTGCTTGCCTAGCATGTGTGAGGCACTGGGTTTGATCCTTAGCATCACATAAAAATAAACAAATAAAATAAAGGCATTCTGTACAAACAATAAGTGTTGGAGAGGGTGTGGGGGAAAAGGCACAATCATACATTGCTGACGAGACTGCAAATTGGTTTAGCCAATATGGAAAGCAGTATGGAGATTCCTCGGAAAACTTGGAATGGAACCACCACTTGACCCAGCTATCCCTCTCCTGTGTCTATACCCAAAGGACTTAAAAAGAGCATACTACAGAGACACAGCCACATCAATGTTTATAGCAGCACAATTCACAATAGCTAAATTGTGGAACCAACCTAGATGCCCTTCAGCAAATGAATGTATTAAAAAAAATGTGATATATATACACAATGGAATATTACTCAGCAATAAAAGAGAATAAAATTATGGCATTTGCCGGTAAATAGATGGAGTTGGAGAAGATAATGCTAAGTGAAGTTAGCCAATCCCCAAAAAACCAAATGCCGAATGTTTTCTCTGATATAAGGAAGCTGATTCATAGTGGGGTAGGGAGAGGGAGCATGAGAGGAACAGAGGAACTCTAGATAGGGTAAAGGGATGGGAGGGGAAGGGAAGGAGCAGGGGGTTAGACAATGATGGTAGAATGAGATGGACATCATTATCCAAAGTACATGTATGAAGACCTGAATGGTGTGAAGATACTTTGTATACAACCAGAGATATAAAATATTGTGCTCTATATGTGTAATATGAATTGTAATGCATTCCACTGTCATATATAACAAGTTGGAATAAAAAAATTAAAAATAAATAAATAAAGGCATTCCGTCCATTTACAACTACAAAAAAAATAAATAAATAAAATAAAAGCTCCCTGTTCCGGCTGAGGGGCAGAATCACAGGCTCTGGGACAGGAGTCCCCTGTATTTCTCCTTTGCTAGCAAAGAATAAACCTTCTTTTTCCTTTGTCTCAAAACCATGTCCTCATTATTGGATTGGTACCAGGGACAAGGTCTGAGCTTTCAGCAACATTTGGACTGTGGGTTGATAAACACCTTTGATACAGCTCAAGGGAAGGAGTCTTCATGGAGCAACAGAATGGGACAGGTAGACCCTGGTTCTGGAAGAAGCAAGGAAGGCTAGAGAAAAAGACAGTTCCAATCAACTTCCACGTTATAATCTTGAGGCTTAGTATACTCATCTTCATCTATCTATATCTTGTGCTCCTTTTTAAAAATGCTTATATCTGTGGATAGCACAGGAGGACTATGGAGCAGAGCATCCAGGCTGAAATCCCAGCTTACTGATATGTTACCTTGAGCAACTTATTTGACCTCTCTGTTAAACAAGGTAATAATATCACCTACCTCACAAGGTTGTTAATAATTGTATCTAAGTCATACAGCAGCTGTATTAAATTATTTAATTCATCTAAATCTCTTAGAAATATATTTCTATATTTCTGTGGCAAGCACTCAACATTTGCTAGCAATTACTGTGATTCTGGACATAGCTAAGTGATTTACATGAATTAACTTTTGGAATCCTCACAACTCCTCTGTGAGTAAGATACTATTATTGTCCCATTAAATACATTAAAATGGTAACAAATAATTACTGAACACTTGGTATTACTGAGGCAAAGAAACATATGCTTTATATGTAACAACAATAACAAACTTGACTACTGACAACTATATACTATAACCAACCCTTGAACCCTACTCCACCCTCCAACCCCAGAAAAGAAATTGGAGATTTACTCTTTGGGGAAACAAGCAATCTGAGTAGTAAACTTCTATGTACCTGAGATCTCCCAGGAAAGAACTGAGTCTATATTCAATTACCACTGTAAGCCACTCACTCAATAACCTTACCCATACATAGACAAATAGGGTACTAACCACTTTTTAGTACCTTATTATTATTGATCATATATATAAAGACTTCTTGGGTAGTTGGGTATCTCCCCAAACATGAAAAACAGAAAATAAATTTATGATACAAATCATTTTCAGTAGAGTATTATACCCAGTCAAACTATCTATAAAGGATAAACAGAGAGTAAAGGGATTTTTAAACATAAAAATTTCAAAAAGCTTACCACCACTCATTCACCCTTAAAGTTCTTACAACCTTAGCTCAGGTTAAACAAAAAGGGGGTGGGGGTGGACTAAAGATATCCAGAAAGAAAGGCCTGAAATCCACCAATCTATCATCAAGAAATCAATCAAATACTGAAGAGAAAAAAATTTCTAGAATGTTAAACACATTCCCTCATCAATAGCTATATAGCCAGCCAAAAGCAAATCTTCCCAGACTGCAGAAAAGAACAGAAGGCTCCATAAAAGATGTTTCCATGAGAAAACTAAACACATTATTTTTAGCAATTGCTGCTTGGGCATCATTGTAGTAACAGAAACATAAAAAAACAAAATCCAGACAATCATTGTCAATTATAGGCAAGACTCAAAGTTGCACATGAAAAATAAATGTAATGAGTATAAATATTGTTCAATTATAAATAATATGTAAACAGAAAAAATGGTATAGACACTCAAATTATTTAACCAAACAATTGGACATAATAGATGGGGAAATGTTAGAGTCTGTAAACAAGTCAGGATGGCGCCTGGCATTTTGCCAGAGGGAGTGGTTTGTGAAGTAACGCCAGCGAGCCATTAAGTGTAGAGATTCCTTATTGGTTGACTGCTGTATCTAGTTTATGTTAATTAAGATAAGCTGTGTGTAATGTATATATACCCCTCCTGTCCTACAATAAACGGCTCCCACTCCTGCTGTATCAATCTACACAAGTTGCTTGTCACCCCCCGGTTATTTTGCTGCAGCCAGACTGCGGCAGGGAAAATGTATGTTTAGTTAGTTATTTTAGTAGAACAAAATTAAGAAATAAAAGAATTATATGTATTTTAGATTATGAAAAAATTCCATAAGCAACAAAATATTTTGAGGTTTGGAAGTGATTGCTTTTGGAGAGTGGGAAGGATAGAAGACTACGATTTGTTGTTGTTACTATAAGCTTTTTAGAACCATCTGACTTTTTAAAATATGAACATGTCTTGTTCTAATAAAAATGTTAAATTCAATAGACTGAGTCCACACCTAATTAACAGCCAACCCTACCCTTACATACACAGTGAAGTTCTGAACCACTTTTTAGTGCCTCATAACTTATAAACAACCTCAAGCAAAATCTTTAAAGGCCCTTCAATTAAAGTCAAATTTCAAACATTACTTTCAGGAAAAATTTACTTTCTTAATGAAGGACATTTTTACTCAGGCATTCCTAACTCTATATTGCCATTATAATGCAAATTTAGTTATGACTTTGAAAATTCATCAGCCTTTCAAAAATTAACTTTCAACATTCCAGTTAGATCTGGATATTCTTTGAAGACAGGGGAGGGGAAGGGGCATCCATCATTAATTATTGATTATGTTATATTGATCCAAGGTACCTCTTCAGAAAAAGTTGTGTGGCTTTAGAAAGCCAAGGATCTGGATAAGCTAAAGAAAGGAATGTGTTCTTTTAGGGCTGGAAAAGAATGCAGAAATTAAATCATTATCTTTAATTTTAGAAATGAGCAAAAAGACCTAAAGAAATAATGTATAATTAGTTCCTAAATAAGAATTTATCTGTCTTTACTATCTACTTTGATTTTTATATCATTACTCCATTACATATTAATCTTAATACATTATGTAATACTGTTATTTTTTAGAAGCAGCATTTAAAAAGTAAACTCTGTAATGAAAATTGAATAAAAATTTCCAATATAATGGAGATAGTAGAATTCCACATACATCCAACAATGTCTGCTCTGATCAGACCCTGATACTGCTGTGGTGAGAGAATGTCAGGCCTGTAATAGAGAAATTAGCAAACAATAAAATATCACATTCCTTTGCTGTCTGCAAATTGGATCCACAGTCAATCATTTCTTCCCAGTTTTCCAACATTATTTCCTGAAGCAGAAGGAGTTGTAGCAATTCATCCCCAGATAGGTGATTTGATTATCTTTAGCATGTGGAATCTGTTACTCACATAATGCTTATCAGCTCTGGCACAAATTGAACACATTAATCACACACCAAAAAAAAAAAAGGAGGGTGAGTCTGGGAGAAAGAAAACTAGTCAGTTCAGTTTCACTGATAATGGAAAATGCTCTTTTTCAAGGACCACATTGCTAATACTGAGTTGAAAGGAAAAGACAATATTTTGAAGACTGATAACTATAAGGGACAAAGGAAAATGAATTTAAATGCATATTATGATGAGAACTGAGAGGTACCCACTCAATTCTCAGGAGTCAATGGCATTTTGCAATTATTTGTATTTGCTTCTAATGAAAAGAATACTGTATTCCATTTGGGACTTTTTTGAAATGTAAAAATCTGGAGGAGGGCTGAAAAATCTGACTACAAAGATTTGTATCTTATGTTTTCCCATGAACATGGATTTTGTGCCTTCAAAGAGTTAACACTTATCTCTGTGCAGCTGGAAATACAGCACAAATCGGAGCCTTTGAGTGTTTAAAGCAAAGAGAACGTCTAACCAAAGCACTGCAGGAGACAGGCAGGAGAGGGCATGAGGAGAGGCAGAGGGGGAGCTGCTAGGAGCGCTATCAGCAACTCCCCTTATCCCCGCGCCCAGCCTGCGGGGCTGGGCTCAGCCCATCTATCACTGGCGCACAGTGATCCCAGGCTTGTCCCTTTGACAAAAACGTCCCTTTTTGTTACCTTGCTATTATGCCTGGCAGCTCCTTGTCCATGAATTCCTGCATGCACTGGTGTTCCGTGGAATTGTCGAGAAACCTCCGAAAAGATTCAACATATCTGCTGTGGTCAGAGAACAAGCTCCTCATGGAAGATGCCATATTGGGTTTTCTAAGGAAGATAGGGAGGGAAGCAAGGTTTAACTTCCTCTCCTTCTCTTCCCAGTTCCCTTTTTCTCTCCCCACCCCCAATGTTTTCTTTCAAAAAAAAAAAAAAAAAAGCTAAGCACATTCATTAAGTCAGCATTTGTTCTGTACTTTGTGCCAATACTTTAACCCCTAGAGGGTTGCACTTTTTTTTTTTTCTATAAGAAATAGAGGAAGTAAAGCAAGGCACTTTTGGCAACAGCTAAAACTTGTTTTAAAACTCCTGAAGTCCAAGAAACCCACAAAAGCAGATTGCATTCAAATCACTTCCTGTTTTGTCAGCAGCAGCTCCAGGTTCCAAATGGGAAAGTGGCTGTTTAAGACAACAAAACAGGGGGATAAACAGGACAGCTACAAGGCTGGACACCACTTTTAGAAATCTAGGGCTGCTGAAACCTTTGACAAAAGTCCACCTGCTGCATTTCTTGAAGTGTTGATTGATTCGGTGTAACTCTGCAAGTCTCTTAACTCAAGGAGGACAATGAGAATTATTAACGAGAAGGTAGCATGAAGCCTTCCATCTTTCCCTCAAAAATCATCTGTTCTGGTAATTTCTGAGCCTCTTGCAACTTTGAAGGCTTTTATCCTTGCATTATGGTTGTTTAATATAGTGGCCTTTAACTTCCAGGCTCAGTGTGACTGCAAGCTCAAAGGGATGGGAACTTAGTCACACCTACTTTCTTTTGGTTGCCCAATCAGCTTTCCATTTTTTTCCCCCTTTTATAAAATTGGTGCATTATAGTTGTACATAATGGTGGGATTCATTGTTACATATTCATATCTGCATGCAATATAGCAACATAATGTACTATATTATATATAAAATAAAATATATATTTCCCCAGTATTTCTCGTTTTCTTCCCCTCTTCACTCCCCTTCTTTCCTTTCCTCTACTCTATTGATGCCTCTTTGATTTTCATGAGATTAGTTAAATTAATTTACACAATCGATCAATTGAATTAATCCGATTGACCTTATTAAATTAAAATTCATTTAATTTTTTTGAAAGATTAAAAAATATGCTTATGTAATTCCACTATTGAGCTTTTCTCTACTGTCAGATGGACTCCATCCTTTTCATTTTGGGGTAGCTTCACATGTTACTCATAGTGCTAATAATTCCACTTATGGAGCTCTTCATCTGTTCCAGGAACGGTGTGTGATTCTTTTCAAACTTAGCACGAGATTTATTCTTTTCTGTGCCTCCATGAGCTTCCCCACAGTACAGATAAGAAGACTGGGTTTCTAAGAAGTTGAGTGATTTGTTCAAGAATTCCTATCTAAGAAGTGTCAGGGTTGATGTATAATTCTAGACTGTTAAGTCCTAGGACAAGTACTTTCACAAAAATCTTTATATTTAGCCAGAATCTGCCTGTATGTAACTTCTAAATAGTACTCTTATTTTTGGTTGCTTAAGGAAACACACTGGATTCAATTCCTTCCCCATATAACATTCATTGAATATTTTGCAATTGATTTTTACCACAACCTCGTTCCCAGGTGTCTCTCCCAGAGTTTATAATTCTTGCTTTTAGGAAGGTATATCTTTATATAATTCGTTACTCTGGTTTCCTTCTTTGAAAAAATTATAGTTTGTCTGGGTTCCTTTAAAAAAAAAAAGTGTGAGGGGGCGGCATTTGTAAATAAACACAACATGGCAAAGGCTGCCTAACCAATAGAGGCTACTATTGTCTGGGCTTAGTCTGTTGTGTCCTCTTGTTCTGCCCAATCCAATTTCTTTAAGACTTTATTAGATGCTTTGCAGAAAATGGGCTATGTAGTCAAATAATTTAGAAAGCATTATATCAAGTATTTTCCTCTGGGTATTTGTAACATGCATTAGTATATTGAAAGTTCATGTCACCTTTGTCACACGCCCTTGAGCAGATATACTATGTGTCTGTGGCATTCTCTGATTAGTATTAGAGCTGCTCAAAAAAATAAATAAATAAAAATAAAAAGAGAAAGTCTTGTTTTCAGCATGACTTTTGCATTGGATTAGGCTCCAGTTTCAGTAATCGCAACTTCCTTCAAAATATTTTCACATAGAATATCTGTTTCATAATCTAAAACCATCTGGAATTTTTGTGGGGGTTAAAACTTCTATCTGACTGTTTGGAATTACCAAATCTTGAGAATCCTCCTTTCCCTCCCTTTTGAAAATTGGAGCAGTAAGCTAACATATCTAGCATTTGCAACAACTTCTCAAAGGTTACTGGCAATAGTATCACTTTTGCTTTTTCAAGTTTTACCAGCACACTGGGGTGTAAGTCTTCCTAATGCTAAAATATTGTCTAATTTAAAAGTCTTTTTTATTTTCTTACCTATTTGGGGTTTCCATCCCCTGTATCATAACCGCTGTTATGCATTATCTCATTTAATACTCCTAAACCTCTGGGGTTAGAACTACTACTCAAGGTGAGACTTAGGGCAGATAAGTTGCACAAAATCCCTGACTCTAAAAGCAACATATGGATTCGAATTCATGTTTGAGTATAAGGCCCACTTCTCTGAATCTTTCCAATATGAAGATTATTTTCCCTTTTAAATAAGGAGGAGCAAGAAGAGTGGAGTAATTCTTTATTCTTCCTATCACCTATGAATAGGATAACATCTGTGCTAGATCAGAACAAACAAAAAAACAAAGGCTTCCCCTTATTTATTCCTGCTCTGGGTGTGCTAAGCCAAAATAAATAAATAAATAAATGAACAAAAGAGAAGGAAAAAAAAAAAAAACAATAACGAAATCTTCAGGACTCATTTTATTGTTCACAATATCATCCAGATATCTCCATTCACCTTTAGTCTTCTGAACACTGTTTTTGTTTGTTTTTTTTTTTTAGTCTGGATATTTATATTTAGTTTTATGCTCATGTTATAAATAGTATGAGATCTATCTGTCTACCTTTTATATATTTCTTCACCTATCTATTCAACCTATCTTCTATCCCTGTGCCTGTCTAGAAGAAGATGTCAAAATTATTATATTATCTTAATGAAATAATTTTAAAAACTCAAATTTCTTTTTTCTTCACAAGAATGGAGGAGGGAGGTGTTTTCAAAAAATTGTCTGTTTTAGTTACTTTAGTGTTTTATTTGAAATTTAATAGGCAGATTGACCCAAATTCAGTCTCAAGGGGAGATTTGAAATCACAGTACCTACTATTTTAGAGTTGAAACGTCACAGGGTACCTAACTAATATATAATTTTTTTTTTTTATTTTTGTGTGTATCAGTCAAAATTAAAGTTTAAAAACTGTACTAAAATAATTTTAGAGCTGGATTAGACTGGCAATTTCAGGTAAATAGAATGGATTTCAGCAATGAACCCCTGCCCCCAACATTTGGCTAACTTTCTCATAGTGTGGAAATAAATCAAGAAGCAAGGAGTCTTGATGTTATACAAGCTTAGTTTCTTATGATGATGCCAGTGATATAACTGCTATACTTCTTTGTTTCCATATATTAAAAAATTTGAAAAGAAGGTAGGGTAGACAATCTTTGAGATTCTTTGAAGTTCACTATAACCAAAGCCTACCCAGTAAATTGTAAAAATATTAACCTAAAGGTAAGTTTCTGGGTAAGTGGCCCCTTGGTTTTATTTAAAATGTTATTAGCCAAGTTTTACCAATGTGAATTGATGAAGGTCATGCAGTTGGTAATAATGCCATGCATCTTGTTATTTTTAATGACATAGTTGTTTCAATTTCACTTTATTAATGTAGAATTTATAATAGCTTTGTTTCAAGTAACTCAAAATGGAACCAAAAAAAAAAAAAGCTCCCAAATACCCAATCAGCAACATATCAAACCAAATGACTCAGAAGAAATAATTGAGGGATAATTAGTTGAGAAAGAAAAGAGTAACAAAAGATGAACAAATGGTGTTAAAGCTATAAAAGAGTAAGTAGTGGGGCTGGGGCTGGAGCTGGGGCTGGGGCTGGGGCTGTAGCTCAGTGGTAGAGCACTTGCCACGCAGGTGTGAGACCCTGGGTTCGATCCTCAGCACCACATAAAAATAAATAAATAAAGATATTGTGTCCATCTACAACTAAAACACACACACACACACACACACAAAGTAAGTAGTGGTATTCTAAAGGCCAAAAGCTATCTGAAATGTTTAAGAAAGGAAACAAGGAAGGAACAAGTATGGAGACAAGAAATAGTCTGAGAACTAAGTGCTATTTAATAAGTAAAAACTCTATAATTTCACCTGGAAAGGTCTATATTCCCTTCCAGATTAGAAAGTATTTAGATCCTGGATGTTGTTATAAGTGGAAAACTATCAAAGCAAAACAACATTAATAATAATAACAACAACAACAACAACAACCTAAGCCTATGAGTCCATGTTACAAACTATGCAAACTTCTCACCCTAAGACTGCCTTAAGAAGTAGGTCTAGTGGTATATTGGGGATCTGTTGCTGGGCTCTGAGAGGAATTTTTATAGACAGGTAATGTAAGCAAACCTCTGTGTTACTTGGTGAAAAGGATGTGCTCAAGTACATGCTGGGTGAGAACTCTTTTCTACTGAGGAGGCTCTGCCTGTGCATAACCCAAGACTAGAAAGGATACACATATCCACAGAACCCAGAGAGAACTCTGTTTTAAAAGATAAAAGCATAGATTAAGTAGAATAAAGACACAAGTCTCAAGTATACACATTGAGGAAGTTTGATATATGAATATACCCATATAAACACCACTCAGATAAAAATGGAGACAAGTATTTCCAGTTTTATAGAAGATTAACTCTTGCTTTCAATATATAGTAACTGCCTCCACTTCACAGATAACCAGAATTTTGACTTTTATTTCTACAGATTAATTTTGTCTGTTCTCGAATTTCATGTAAAAGGGACATATGGAATGTATTCTTTTGAAATTTACCTTTTTTTTTTGGTATATCAGCAGTTTGCTCATTTTTTAACAATGTACATTATTGCATTATATAAATATTTCACAATTTTTAAAATAATTTTTCACTTAATGAACACTTGAGCTAAGAAATTTAGTTCTTGTAAATAAAGCTGGTAGAAATATTCTCGCATATATTTTTCAATGGAAAATCATGGTGAAAATACTTATGCAATGGAAATTGGCATGTTTATGGATCAGAACTTTTTTTTTCCCTCTACCGGAAGAACACCTTGTTCAACAATTAGCAGCACAACACTGCTGTTAACCCTGTGAGTATTTGCAAAGCAGCTATAATGAACTTAAATTACTGAATTGTGGTATTACAATAGAGGTTTCTTTACTCCAGTCTGTAGCATGAGCTTTCTAAGGACTATGACTAATCATTGTGTATGGTGAACATTAGAAGAAGAAGCAATATTTCCCAGTATCTCTTAGTTAATCACCCTTCTGATGATCTAGGGACTGATCTAAGCATAGCTCCTAGGTCTAACAGATACCAGGATGACATATTGCAGGTTATTTATGCTACTTGAGCTTTATTTTCTTATATGTGAAATAGAGATAATAATACTTACCTCAATATGTAATGAGAATTAAATAAAATTATAAGTAGTAGTGTTCTGCATAGTGCCTAGCACATAGTAAACTCTGGTTTAAGACAGATCTCTCTAATCTTTGGGTTCCTTCAATCATAAGGTGAAGACAATGATATCAATCAGGTTCCAATCCAAATGATAGAATCTATGTCAGTTGATCCATCGGGGATTTTTAGCACTGAGAACTCACTATTATAAAAGTGTTGGAAGAGTTGAAAGTACAAACTGGGGTGGTGAAGCAACCCGCCAGGACGGGATGTTCCTACTGCCTGTAGGGTTTGAGGTACAAAAGCAGAACATGGTGTTACCAAAGCTCCAGAGCCTGAGCTGCCCTATGAGGAGCTAAAACAATGGAGGGACACAACCTCTCTTAGAAATGCTACTGAAACAGAAGGAAATGGGCAGAAGTACTGAGCATCCCCCCTCTTCCTACCCTATCATGTCTACAAGTTTTTTCCATGACTAAAACCAATTGAAAACCAGTTGGCAAGAAAGCTTGGATGATGTAATTTGTAGGATTCAACCCCTGAAAGTACTGAACAGTGAAGGGGAAGGACAAGATATGGATGCAGTAGTAAATAGGCAATGACCAGCACAAGTACCTACTGCATTACTTTGTTGTGAAAGTTTATTTTATAAAGAAAAACATAAAGCAAAATATTTGGAACATAGTGTTAATCGATTGCCAGATAATCACAATAAAATGGTGTAAATAAGAATAGCTATTATGACAGCTATAAGTCAAAGGAAAGCTAGTATTCATGAAAACTTAAAGGCTGAGAGGGTGGACTATGACCATCACCTCTCTGGGACTATTGGAGGATTGAGAATTTTTGCATCTATGTTCATCTGGGATATTGGTCTGAAGTTTTCTTTCCATCATTCACAATCGCCTCAAAAAAAAAAAAAATACCTGGAAATCAATCTAACAAAGGAGGTGAAAGACCTCTACAATGAAAACTACTGAACACTAAAGAAGGAAATTGTAGAAAACTTCAAAAGATAGAAAGATCTCCCATGTTCCTGATTAGGCAGAATTAATATTGTCAAAATGGACATATTACCAAGAGCATTATAAAGATTTAGTGCAATTCCTATTAAAATCCCAATGACATTCTTCATATAAATAGAAAAGGTAATCATAAAATTTATTTGGAAAAATAAGAGACCGAGAATAGCCAAAGCAATCCTTAGCAAGAAAAGTGAAGCAGGAGGCATCACAATACCAGATCTTAAATTATACTACAGAGATATCATAACAAAAACGGCATGGTATTGGCACCAAAATAGACATGTAGACCAGTGGCACGGAATAGAAGACACAGAGACAAACCCACACAAATACAGTTATCTCATACTAGACAAAGGTGCCAAAAACAATCACTGGAGAAAAGACAGCTTACTCAACAATGGTCAATGGTGCTGACAAAACTGGAAATTCTTATGTAGCAAGATGAAATTAAACCTATATCTCTCACCCTTCACAAAAATCAACTCAAAGTGGATCAAAGACTTAGGTACTAGAACAGTGACCCTGAGACTAATGGAGGAAAAAGTAGTCCCAAATCTTCACCATGTTGCCCTAGGATCTGACTTCCTTAACAAGACCCTAAAGTGCAAGATGTAAAATCAAGAATCAATAAATGGGATGAATTCAAATTAAAAAGCTTCTTCTCAGCAAAGGAAACAATTAATAATGTTAGGAGCCTACAGATTGGGAGAAAATCTTTACCACATGCTCATCTGAAAAAGCATTAATCTTTAGGATACATAAAGAACTAAAAAAAAAAAAAAATAAAAATAAAAAATAAAAAAAACTTAACACCAAAAAAAGAAAAACCCCAATCAACAAATGGGCTAAGGAACTGAACAGACACTTCACAGAAGAAGAAATACAATCCATCAACAAATATATGAAAAAGTGTCCAACATATCTAGCAATTAGAGAAATGCAAATCAAAACTACACTAAGATTTCATCTTACTCCAGTCAGAATGACAATCATCAAGAATACAGATGACAATAAATGTTTGCAAGGATGTGGGGGGAAAGGTACACTCATACATTGCTGGTGGGACTGCAAATTGGTGCAGCCACTATGGAAAGAGATTCCTCAGAAACCTGGAATGGCAGCACCATTTGACCCAGCTATCCCACTCCTCGGTTTATACCCCAAAGACTTAAAATCAGTATTCTACAGTGACACAGCCACATCAATGTTTATAGAAGCTCAATTCACAATAGCTAAACTATGGAACCAACCTAGGTGCCCTTCAATAGATAAATGTATAAAGAAAATATGAGATATCTATCTATATCTATATCTATATATTCCACTCAATGGAATATTACTCAGATTTAAAGAATGAAATTAAGGCACTTGCAGGTAATTGGAGTTGGAGAATATCATGCTAAGAGAAATAAGCCCATCCCCCCAAACCAAAGGCTGAATGTTTTCCCTAATATGTGGATGCTAATTCATAATAAGTGTGGGGAGGGGGGACACAGGAGAAGAATCAAGTTACCTTTGATTAGGTAGGGAAGTGAAAGGAGGGGAGGGGAAGGAATGTTGGGATAGTAAGGATAGTAGAATGAAACAGACATTATTATTTTATGGATATATGACTGCATAACTAATGTGATTCTACAACATGTATACTCAGAAAAATGAAAAATTATATTGCATCTATGTATGATATATCAAAGTATAAAATGCATTCTTCTGCATGTATAACTAATTGAAACAAATTAAAAATTTAAAAAAATGATACTGTGACAAAATAAAGCTAATAGATAATGTTATTCCCACTCCCCCCCCCAAAAAAAAAAATTGAGTTTGTTTTATGAGTAGGGTATTTGGCTGAAACTTACTTCTTGGGAATCTGTCAGGGTTTTGACAACTTGCCAGATGGACCTTCAGAAGGCACTCAGGTTTCCTCTCACCTCCACCAGTTCCCAAGTTGGCATTGAGCAGAGTCTCTTGGTTCCTTCCTGTCAAGTACTCACAGAGAGTCAGGAATTAAGGGAGTGTGTGAGCCCTGCTTCTGTCTTGCTATCCTGCTTACTTTCCTGTGTGACTTTTAGCAAGTGCTTAACTTAGCTGGGCTTGAGTTTCTTAATGAATAGAGAACTAGCTATCTTGCACTCAGTTCTTAGATCCTAAGATTATTCGAGATTAAATCTGCTAATGAGAGATGTGGCTAATATTTCAGGTTGGAAGGAAGATGCATTTCTGAGACATTTGGTACACTGTGTTCCTCATTCTCTGACTCTTTAGTAACCTTCCTTTCCTATCCTAACTCAAATTCAAAGGTATTTTTCATTTTTAAACATAAATTATGACATCCTGATCCATTCACCATTTGGAAAACATAATGGGACCATTGTAATTATCCATATGCTTACAGGCAACAGAAAATAATTAAAATCTGTTATCAATCTGGCTAATTAAAAACAAAAGACATATGTATTCAGTACTTATTTTCATTATTTCCTATATGGAACTCTGGGAGTTGTTTTCCAGTATAGCTGACGCCTATAGATGAAGTAGCTCCATTCTGAGTATTTACTATAATCCAACATTACATGTGGGGATGCCAGTTCATTCAAATAGTCAGAAGCTGACCTTCTGTAAACCAAACTGCTGTTATGTTTCAGCATTTGCATTTTATGTCATTGAGTGAAATTTGTGTCAACAAACATATGGTTAAAGGGAGACACATAATATACACAAAAGTGCAATTAATGCCTCTCTTTTCTACTTGTGCAAATTAATACTTCCATTGGTACGGTTCTGGTAGCAGCAAAGTGCAGTTTGGGTCAAAGATGGTGACGGTATTAGGGATTAATTTGGTAACCTGAAGAAAATTTGCTTCTTGGTAATTCTGAATTGAACTGTGGGCTATGTTGTCTCCAAAACTCTGGGCCCCTCCCCTCAAAACAAAGAAAAAGAAAAAAGAACACCCTGATTTTTGCCTCCCACAAACACATGCTGTTTTAAAGCCTGTTAGTGGTTTGGATGCTATGTGAACGCTGGTTGGATTTCAGCTGGCTGAAACTTCACAGTATGTGGACTTTTCACCAGTCAGATAAACACTGAAAAGCTCACGTGTTTTTCATAATATTGCTGCTAGAATCAATTTTCTAAGGTTCATTTTTATCACCTTTTTTATCTCTAGTCGGGATAAGGAATGAACACATATTGGAATTTAATTTGTTTGGGGAATTCATTTTGTTTAATTTGGATTTAAAATACTAAGTGCAATCCGATATTGAGAGGAGATAGCTCAAACTTCTTAATGGCTATATCCAGAGAGATTTACAGAGTGAAGTGGGGGCAAAAAGTAGATATTGATGATAATCAAGCAAAAAATTTCTGGAAAAAAAAAGAAAACAAAATAAGGAATGAGCCAAAATTATATATAAAAACTCAAATTGGAATTAGAATTCAAAGCAAGATCTCCAGTGAATACAGGGCTCTGAACCTTGATGCTACATGACAGACAGAGGGAAGAATAAATGAGTTCCAGCTTTTGAGAAACTTAATTAAAAGTTATATCAAACCTGGGATTCTCCTGAAAGAATTTGTACTTACTTTAATAAAGGCTGTTTCTCATTGAGAAGCAATTCTAATTTTATAGCAGGGTTGCAATTCTGTGCTGAAAATGGTCTTTCTGTGAGATCCTGTTCATTTTTTACAGACACCATATATCCTCCCCACCCCCAGGACATTCCCTTGGCATCCTGACAAGAGAGCATTTGCCAAAACAATGATGGGAATGCTCTGTAGACAATAGCGCTTCTTTGAACTTTATTACTATGAGCTACAGCACAACTAAAATCCAGACCACAGCCAAAGCTGAGGTAAGCGGGACACCACTTCTACCACCCAGATGGAAAATTTTCATGTTCAATTTTCAAACTGTAACAAGAACAGAGAGCCTGTCAGTGGTGTGCAGGAGTTGGTAAGGAGTTGGACTGCCGAAGGAACGGTAAATGGGAATTTTTTGGAGTGATGGGACCATTCTGTGTTCTGAACATAGTGGTGGCATTAGTAAAAACTCCCCAAAGAATGAATTTTACTGTAGGTAGATTTTTTTTTTTTTAATGAGTAAGCAAACAACATCAATTTTGAAACTTTGAAAGTATGTGTCGGTTTTGCTTTAGATTAGATGTGTCTCTAAATAGGCTTGACATCTCTGCATCCCTGCCTCCTTCCCATCTCTTCTCAGTTTCCCCCTTTTCTGGGGTTTGCTATTATTCCTTGATTTCTTTTGAACACACACAAACAAAAGCTACCTTGTGAGTCAATACCTCAACTTCATCATGAGGATGAAAAGAATTCAGACCTGGGAAGGGGCATTTCAAGAGTGGGGACAATATGCCTATGCAAAAGGTTCACAGAGAGAGGGGATAGGAGTAGCAATCTTTCATTTATTTAATTTTTTTGCAAGACCCCTGTGAGTCCAAAGAGAAGAAAGAAGAGGAGGATATTATACAAATCACTGCATATACTTGTAAACTTTGGTATGGTTTACAGTAATCTTCAACTAGATCCTTAAATACTCCATCAATCTGCATGGCCTACAGTTTGCAGATGAGGAAGCGTGGCCCAGAACAATGAATTGCCTGTGGTCACAGGGCTATAATGTGGAAAAGTTGGACTTGAGATAATGAATAATAGCTCCATCTCTGGCTTCAGTCCATAGCCTTCTGCCAGATTGCTGTGGGTTCAGAGCAATTGGCCAGCAAGATTGCACCCAGTGACATTCTTGTTGTGGTTGCCTAAGGGTGTCGGTAGGTAGGCAGCTTGAAGTTTGTCTTTTAGAGTCGGAGTTGCAGCTAATTCCATGCTGATGAACTCACTGGTTCACTCCTATCTTTTTACTTGGTTTAGGAAAAAAACAACTGAAATAAGCAGCACAGACCAGCAGAGTGTTCTCCCAACCAGAAGCCACCTCCAAAATGGCAGTTTATCACATTGAAATCCAAACTCAGAAAATAGTGCCTGGGATCTCATCTCCCTTGTGTTGAAGGAGAAAAATCCAGACATATTTTTCCTTATGAGAAGAGGGTGATAAGTAGAGATAAATATCATTTAATTATTCTGTGTCTCACTCCACAGATGATTCAAGAAGGATAACTACAAAAACACAGTTCTAGTCCTATTAATCAAACATAGTTCAAGAAATATTGGCCCCAGCAGTTCTGGAGAAATTTCCTCAAGAGACTTTGGTTTGCCAAATGTATGTTTTGCTTTCTGCAGTGGATTCAGTATTTCTCAATATGTTTCAAAGTATAAATAGCAAATCAGTTGAGCAAATGCCCATCTGTTTGTCTAATCTCCTCTTTCTAAATAGGGAAGAAAATGCCTTTAATTTGAGGAAAACACATGGAGGTAGCTGGTGGCTCCACTCCAGAACTAAGCTGGCCTCATTCCCTCCTGTAACAATGATATCTTAAGAGTCATTTCATCAGATGAATGGTCCTTGGCCCACCTAACTCTCAGTGCAATACCCTTCCCAGCCTCCTCCAGACTGTTATTCTCTAACAGAACTTAGATCATGTCCTTCAAGGAATTTATAAAAATCTTCTTTATGAGGTTGAAATACCACAGGGACAAGGTATTGTGTGCCTGAGCATTGGGTGTGTTTTTGTATAACTCCAGTTTCTGAAACAAAATATAGCTTAAAGTTTGTCCAGCTTATGTTTGTAACCAGGGGTCTGAAGACCCAAGGTAGATCCCATATCTACTGTTCCTTAACCATGTCATCTTGGACAAATATTTTATTTCTACTGAATTGTAATTCTCTTTTATACAAAATAAAACTAATATTCTTCTGTCAATCTCATTTGATACCCGTGAGGCTCAAATGATATAATCAGTAAAGCAACTGTATGCATTTTTAAATCATTCTTTACATGCAAGATGAAATTATTATTGCTGTCAGCATTACTTAAGTTAGTTGGTAAGTTTGTGTCCTGGATATAAATGAACCAAACTAGCTTATCCTGTGGAAGAAAAAGCTGGTTCTTGTCATAAGAGGAAACACCATCTTATACCATGGCTCTGTGGTTAAATTCTGAGATGAATCTGAAATTTTAATAAAATAAATTTTTTAAAACTCCAAGGTTTATAGGTTTTGAATGACTTAACTTACAATTGGTGTTATATGTAGAGAGATACCATAATAATAAAATTATTGGAGGGTAATAACTCTTATATTTTCATTCATATAGGTTTGCATATTTATAATTAAGAAATCAGTGATTGATATTTTAAATATGTTTTATATATGTGATTGATATTTGTATATATATTTCATTATGTATAACAGTCTATTAAAATTTATATATCCGGAAATTTGTACAAATTTTATGAAGTACCTTTAGTGTATACCACCATATGATTCTATACTCATAAAGGTGGAATGATCTAGGTTATTATGAGCTCTGGTTTGCTTGCATCCTATTCAGTGTTGTTAAGAAACAACAGAAGCTACTTGAGAAGATTCGTATAATAACATTGTGGTTTGGAAGAAATAAAGATCAATTGGATAATAATAATTAAAGAATTGGGAGAGCAAAAAATAATTCAAAGTGCCTAATTTGGGAAATTAAAGGAATGGTATTGCCCATAGAAAAGAATATATATTTTACATGTTTTTCAAACATGTAAAATCCTAAAGTATGCCAAATGAAAACAGGTACTTTGAGAATTTGAGATATATATGTAACAACATGCTATGGGTCCATAGCAGCTACTGATCCTGATAGAAGTATATATCTTTATCTATATGTATAGATATATTTTTATATAGATATATTTTTATATATAGATATAGACTTTTTTAGTCAAGACAAGTTCTATTTTTTTCTGATTACATAAGAAATGTGTGATTAGATTATCTTTTTAAAAGTGAATAAAACCAAAAGCTAGGCCTGAAGCCTGACTTGTATTCAGGTTTAACAACTACTGCCACCTGGTGGCTTATGACCCTCTTTTCACTGTTGGAAGAATTCCTGTTGATTCTTGATTCTGCACACCTAAGCAGGCATATGAGGGCCTGCTACAACAAAGATCTCAGTTGTTGAGGTGCAAAGGTTGAAGACCATGACAGAGACATGCTTAGTACATAAAGAGTATCTATCTACAAATATGTATACTTTACACTTTAACAATTTTTTCTCTTTCCTTTTTTAAAATTTATTTATTTATTTATTTGTTTGTTTGTTTATTTATTTATTTTTGTGGTACTGGCACTAGATATTGAATCAAGAGACACTGTTCCACTGAGCTGCATTCCATTAAGATATGTTCTGCCTCAGTTGCTGAGGCTGGCCTCAAATATGCAATCTTCCTGCCTCAGCTCCCCCTAGTCACTAGGACTACAGGCATGCACCATTGCACCTGGATACCTTAGTAATTTCTTATGAAATTTGCAGCCAGTGCTGGAATGCAGCAAGACTTCTGATGGTGACATTTTGGGTTAAAATGTCAAATCCCATCATGTATCTGAATCACTCCTTTCTGTTTTCATTTGATTCAATAGGTCTCATGTCGGCTGCTCTACTTGACTTTGGTGTGTCTCTTTCCTCAGTTCACTGAATAAAGGAATGTGACAAACACAGCCATTAAGGAAAGAGGAGGGGAAAGGGGATAGGGGATAGAGTCACAGTAAGAAAGAGGAAGAAGATGAGCAGGCTGAAAGATTCCAAAGAATAAGCAAACCATTGAATTTTTCTGAAGTAACAACCTGTTATGTGTACATACCTGCTACTGCTCTTGATTCTGAGAATGAAAGTTTCCTCTCATGGTCAACAGTTCACCACCTATAAAACTTTTTATCCTTTCTCAAGAACAATAGGCCACTTTTAAATTTCATAATGTCTCCTCTTGTCTCCTGATCCCTGGAAATTCCATTCATCTTCTACCAAAGCACTTTTCTTAGAACTTCCTAATTCAACGGTTCCACAGGCCAGAAAACCTTCTAATATTCCCCAAATAGAAGCAACATCTCTGTCTCAATACCAATTGCATTTTGCTTTCCCTCATTGTATCCTTCTCAAATCTTTATTATATGCCTATCAAAAAAATGCACTTAGTTGCTCTAGTTTATAATAACAAAATATTATGAACTGGGTACCTCATAAACAATGAAAATTTATTTCTTACAGATCAAGAGGCTAAAGTGCCCAAGAACGAGACATTGGCACACTCAGTGTCTAAGTGACAACTGTGCTCTCATAATTGGCCCTTCTTACCAGGTCCTTACAAGGAGGAAGAGACAAGGTCACTCTCTGGGATCTTATCTATAAGGGTACTAATCTCACTTGTAAGGGTTCTGCCCTCATGATTTAATCACCTCTCAAAGACCACCCCCATCTCCTAATACCCTCACCTTGGGTATTATGGTTTCAACATATGCATTTGGCATAGGAGACAGCCGTTCAAATCATAGTATGTTCCATATATATTAAAATGCAGATCCGTATCATTGTGGATTAACCTTCTTAGGATTAGACATTGGGCCTTTTCATTCTATATTCTATATATTCTTTTGGTTAATGGCTGCTAAAATAGATAATGCCTCTCTTCCACACCCTATCAGTGTGGTTCTGGATAGAAATTGAATAAGTGTGTGTTAGATCTTGAGGACATCAGATTCCATGAGGGTTAGAGAATAAAAGTAGGATTTATGTAGTGTGCATGCATGCAATACCCATGGGTCCTGAGCTTTTAATCTGGTTCTTAAAGCCCCACTCAGAATATATAGGTGATTTCTGCCAACAAGTGGGTTTCATACATTGACCAAGGATTTGGCTCTTTTACTAAGAAACTCTTTACCAATAATATGTTGATACAGTTTCTGGGACTCCTGTATTTTTCAGTAGAGGACTCCTCTACCTTTGCTAAAAGTATAGCTCCTGACTACCAGTAAGGCAAGAGAGGAGGTCCAGGGAGCCTAAGCTTAATCATGTAACACAAAGGAAGCAGAGGTAGTCCAAAGACAAGAAGGCTAAAAAGCAAGATAATAATGCCAGTAAGAGTTTCAAGTAAATAACAGAAGGTATCATATTCCTAGGACAGAGTTCTATGAAAAATAAAATTAAAAATACAATCACCAAAATAAATTTGATAGAAAGGTTAAAAATAAATTTAAGCATATTTTATTAAAAATAAAGCAAAGAGGCAAAAAAGAAAAAAAAAAAAAAAAACTGTGGAAGAAGGTGCTGATGGTGTCATCGGTGGTACAATTTTCCCAAAAGGAGCCATCACTGAACTGCTTGCAGAACTTGCCTGGACTATGAATCACTTGTATGCATTGTGAACTCACCTGTATGCATTGTGAACTATCTGTTGGTGAAGCGACTTGTGGTAGTGCTGGGGCCGCTGTGAGCCAATCATCAGCTGGCAGTCTGAAAGTTTGCTGGCAGCTGGAAGTTTGCTGGGGCCCCTTCAGCTGTGGCTGTCAACAAGAAGGATTAAGAATAGATACAATAGACAAGAGGCACTTGAGAAAGACTTGATGGAAGGGGCCATGAGCCAAGGAATGTGGGCAGCCTGTAACATCTGAAAAAGGCAAGGAAATGATTATCTACTGAAAGCTTCCCTTGAAAGGAATACAGCCCTTCTAACATCTTGACTTTAGCCCAGTGAGCTGCATATTAGACTTCTGCCCTTTGAACCTATAAAATAATATATTTATTATTCCAAGCCCCTAAGATTGTAGGAATTTGTCCCAGGAGCTCCAGAAACCTAAGAAAGACCATATTGCATTTATCATTTACTCTCTCCCCAGGTTGATTCAGGACACTTACTGCAGGCTTGCTTCCTTTATCTTTAGTCCCTAATCCTCAGGGGTCTGTCCTTCCCACAGAGTCTGGTCTCTGGCCTGCTAGAACACTGAGCCACCTCTATTCACTGTGGTCACACCTGTACTAATTCCTTGCCTGCTAACCTGCCCCTGGACTGCAGGGTGTCTTTGTATTAGTTCAGACTCTGGCTGTCCTAACTCAAGCCTTCCCTTAGCTCCTGAGGA
Source organism: Marmota flaviventris (assembly GCF_047511675.1). Taxonomy (NCBI): domain Eukaryota; kingdom Metazoa; phylum Chordata; class Mammalia; order Rodentia; family Sciuridae; genus Marmota; species Marmota flaviventris. The sequence continues at coordinate 91,308,085 of NC_092508.1, forward strand.
CAACAGTTTTGACAAAAACACTAGCTTCCTCTGAGCTTCTCTCCCATTATCACAGGGACAAAGAGAGTTCTGTACTGTGCCTCCCCTCTCCAACTTCAGGACTCCAGTGTACTTCTGCAATTATTTCCAACACAAAGATGAATCTTAGTTATCTTAGTTGAACTCTGCATGCACAGTTTTTAAATAAAAAATGTTTCCAATTAGCCAGCTCATCTTTCACTGCATCCTAAATGTCAGTCAGAAAAACTAAACTACTGGGTTCCAATTCCTGGTTCCAACTCCACAAATAATTATTAAAGAAGGGTCTTTTCTTTGAATTGCAAAAGATTGCGAAGACTGCTAAAAACTCGGATTCTCAGCCAGATGTTTAAGGGGAAATAGGTGAATGGTTTTACTGAGAGTCCAAAGAAGGCTCTCAGTGCAAAAGAGACATTAGTAATGGAGTAGACACCAAGTGAGTATGAGAGAACCAACGGAGGCAGGGAATCTGCAAGGGAGGCCAAGTTCACCCAAGTTCAGAACCTCAGTGATACAAGGAAGGCATTGGCTTTGGTTTAACAGTAATTTGTCCCAATTAGCTATTTCTCTCCAACCAAAGGCAAAAATTAAATTATACTCAAGTCAATATGAAAGGAGGCCTCTTGGAGGTTTAACATCTACAACCTCCGATCTCTTTTACTGAGCACTAAGAGGTGGCTTCGTAAATGTAAACAAAACTTGCAATCAGGATTTTTCATGAGGCCTGCAAAACCTTATTTTAGGAGACAACCACACTGCTGGGGGTAAAGAACAGATTCTCCTGTCTCATGTGCTTCTGCAAGGCTCTTTTTATTACAATGGAAATTTCCAAGGCTTGATGCAGGGCTCATATGTCAATGAAAGAGCTGCCATCCCAGCAGTAGAGCTATAATTATCTCCTCTTGTTCCTGAACTCAGCACTTGGCTGTTTGTTAATTAATGTTGCACCCCAGGAGCTTAACATTCCAAACTGTGGGTTACTAAACAAGACCTTGGTGAACAATGTATTGTTTGTGCTTTAGTTTTGCTGTTCCTTTCTCTATTATACTTCTCATTATAATTTTATTCATTTGACATATCTATATTGGTCTTCTTTATTAGATATGTAGAGTGTATAGAGATAAATAGGATGGAACCAATGCCTCAAGGTATGGAGAGCTGGCAGCTAAGGTGGCTTCTAGGGGAGTGCAGAATGTGTGGCCACCAACTTGGGTTAAGAAGGCAAACCTAAGTTATTTCTTTTCACCCTAAGCTTTCCACTTTCACTGTCAACAAAATAACATTTTCATTGCAAAATAACAGATTCAAGAAATGTTTAGCATTGTTGTTACAGACTTTTTAGTTGGTGGTTAATATTATAATAACCTTATGAGGAAAATGACATTACCCTTCTATTATATGTAAACTGCAGTTCCCAAATTTTCATGACACTCTCACAAATAAAGTGAGCTAATTAGTATAACCTGCATTTTACTTCCCATGTGCACCAATAAAGGACTTAAAGAAACAAGTGCATTCAAACAAACCATCACTCCTCTGAAAGGACTCAAGGCTATCCTCTCTAGTGGACCCACAATACTGGCCCAGCAAAGTCTATGCTACAATTGGGATCTCTGCTCTGAGAAAATCAGGGCCAAAATCTGTGAGTTGGTGAGTTGTTCAATGGCATATACTCAAAAGAGACTGACCAGGGTCAACCTCTGTCCTTCTGACCCAAAGTCATCACACCTTCTATCTTTGTGTGGATTGCCATTTACATTTACTGTCATGCAGGCTATTTTCCTTTGGCAGGTAAATTGGAATTACAGGACTGGGCACGAGGGTTAGGAGAGAGGGTCAAGGCAGAAGAGTCAAGACTGAAAGGGGCCTTCTGGGGTTTCAGGGCAGTTGCTCCTGACAGCAAACCACAGGATCTCCTAAGACAGTGCCAAGCAGAGACCCCACTATTTGCCTAAGCTGAGCAAAGATGAGATGGCCTCATGTACTCACCCTAGACACAAACAGAAATCCATACAGATTCCAGCCAATCACCCACTCTATGCCAAGCATGTATACCATTATTTGGTGACTTTTATCTATTTGTGTGATCTTCTTAACAAAACCCGTAAAGTCCTTTGGAACAGAGAAGTCCTCTTGTTTGTTTGTTTTTTTTTTTTTTTTTTTTGGTGCTCTCTTATTAACTTTGGCATAATGCAGGATGAATAGGTTTTGTCATCTCAAATTTCAAAGAGCATAGAAAGTCAACAATTATTAACCAAATGGATCTTCCTCAAATAGTGCCCTTTCTTAGGCCACAAATCCCATGTACCTGAACTACAATGCACAATCCTGCAGTCATTGGTATGGTGAGTTTCAGCTTCCGCTGGCCCTCTTTGGACATCAGTGCATACATTTTCCTCCCTCCCTCCCTCCCTTCTTCCTTCCTTCCTTCCTTTTCAACATTAAGAAAACCAAATGCTCTTGGAGAAAGTGGTCGATACAACCAAAATATCTCTTCTAGGAGTGCTGTGACATCGGAAAGGTGGACGTTTTACTTTTTGCTAAGGCAGTGAATATTTATCTCCCTTACTTTGAACAAGTACTGAACCATATATTATTCCTGTTTCATGCCCCGGTCTGTTCACTCTCAGCTCCATCTTCCTCTCTTATCTTCAAGTGAGGCTTCAACTTGCACAGGCTTTCTTACTGCACCATCCCTTTTTCCCTGGACATTTCTATGAGCTTTAAGTACCCACGGAGAATGCTGTTTCTCTGTTTACCCAACGAATTGGTATGGACAGAAGGTTTCATACTGTGCACCATTTGCAGGAACTATTTCTTATATGATCAGTAATTTTAAAGTGATGCACCTCCTCTGGCTCTTAAATATGTCATCTCAGGAACTGCTGCTTCCCTTTTCCTATCCCCTTCGTCATCTCTGTGTCAGACATGCCTCGGGCCTGTTGGGCATCTGCATTTACCAGTGGGCTGCTCCTCGCCCCCAGCTCCCTGGTAAAGCCCTCCGAGGAGTAAAATATTAGAAACAAAAGAGCCCATGGAGAATATCATCCAAAATGTTTCAGCTTGGCATAAAAGAATAGTGAATTAACTGAAGGTTTGTGCAGTAAAGTCTCTGTTCATAAACAAAAAATAAAAATTAAAAATGAATAACTTCTCTGCTCCATGGTCACTAAAGTTCTCTGGATAGCTCAAAATGGTGACTTTTGTGAATTCTATTTGCCCAATTTTAGGGGAGATCATTATAGACAAGACATTTACTATAGATCTGTTATTCAGACAAATAAAACAAGACAAGAGACCTGTTGGGGAGACAATCATATAACAAGATGACCAAGGCAGATATGGTTATGCAACAGTAATTCTGTTTACCAGTAGGGGTGCAGAAGGGATTCACTCAGGTAGCCTAACAGTAGGAAAAAAGGAAATCAAGGAATTCTCTTCAGTGAATTAATACCACAGTTGGGGCTTAAAGGTTGGATAGTTACCATCTTTTTTAAAAGGAGTTGATTGGTAGAAAAGAGGAAAAAAATTCTTATATCTGTTGTCATGTGTATTATTAGCACACCCTGGGAAACCTATAACTACTGCTTCTTCAGAATTCACTGCAGCTGGTGAATTGCATGGGCTATGCCCCCATGTAATTCCTATGCATTTGCTTAATTAAGACACTATGATAGACTGGGCAGACATTTCCTGGCGATTTATGATCAGCTGGAGAAGCTTACGTCTTGAGGCAGAGCTGTGAAAATATGCAGTTATGTTTATATAAGAAGTGGTTAAATTATTACCCTTCCCCGTCTTGATCAGGCAGAAGTCAAAAAGGTACATTGTTGTGGTTGACAAGCTGTATTTAACTGTTTGAGTTCTTTTCCTGGTCACTCAAAGCCATCCACAAATAAGCAGGAAGAAAGTAGCTCACACCCTGGGGTTGACATATTTTCTTTTGCATTAGATATTTGGAATCCAGGTTAATATGAAGAACTATCCTAAAAGTTACTGTTGATTAGCACTGGGAGTTTTTACCAAAATCTGTAGGTACAGAGCTCTGTGGGGCAACCATCATAAAGATCTTTACCAACATCTTTAATCAAGAAAGGTTTAGTGAAGTTTCACTTTCGGCTGGTACAATGGACAAGAAGAACCTGCTTATTGTCTTATAAAATGTTGTGAATTTTTCAATTTGAAGTATAACACTTTGAGTTTTCACACAAGTTACCATATAGCATGGTATTTTATTTATCTGAACTGAGTTCATTGAAGATTTCAGGCTGTATATTTGTAACAGGGATAAGGTTTGGGAGATATTTTCTCACTTAAGTTGTCTTATGAGTGACTGATTTCTTTTCTTGCAGCCCATCTGAACTGAACCATGAGACTGTAGTCTTAAAGTGTGTTAAAGATCAAGGGGAAAAAATGGCATAGGAAAAGTTCCATTCAGATAGGAAAGAACAAAAGAGGTATAGCTCACCCATTCCTTTTCTGATGAATGATGGAAGGAGAAAGAAAAAGAGCAAAAGGTTGTTCTTCCTACTGCCCCACCATGCATCACACACAGAAGTCTTTTATGAACATGGAAGTAGTTATGGGGCATCATACAGATATTGGGGAGCAGCTTCCTTTCCAAGCCAGATGGCTGGCAAGATGCATGCTCCTAGAGCAGCCTGTGAACAATATGCAATTGACTCATAGTTTCATAACTAGAGGTGCAAGTGAATTAGAGTATAAATCAGTCTTAATCCAAAATCTGTGGCCTTGCCATGATGACTCATGATTTATTTCTTTCTGAATGTAGAAACATGATGCTTGTGTTGGAAGGAAGATTAAATATAATAGATAGCAGTTATGCAATGTGCCTTTTGTCTTCAGGGATTCTTATTAGGACACATGGAGAAGTATAAAGGACAAAGAGTCTCCTTCCAATAGGTCTAAAGGTCAATGTGACATAACCAGGGGATAGGTGCAGGCAATGATTCCAGAAGTGATAGAATTAGAGGCTGAGTGCTACCTTTCGAGCTTTTACTGGAGAAATGAAGAAACACAAGAATAATAATTTTTGCAACAAGTAGCAAGTAGCTTGTGGTGCTGGTTTAATCAGGAGAAGAGAGAGCAGGGCTGAACAATTTGATGCAACAGACATTAATTAAACTGCTACCATATACACAGCACAATGTGAGAGTAAACTGAAACATAGACCATAACAGGGTACAATGGGGCACAATACAAGACAATGCACTGAAATTGATTTTTCCCTTGTTTTTAAAGCAGCTTCTTCCCCCCCCCCCTCTAATCTCTGTATTACTAAAGGCAAAATCTGTACCTGTGTGAAGGAGATACGGTGTGGATCTCTCAGGAAGGACTGAGCCAGTTAATAAATCCACAGCCCCTTTCACCTTGTCACAGTCTCCCTCTCTGTACTCCAGTATCTGTGGCCTCTATCACATATTATGCTCCTCTTATTTTCTTTATATCCTTATCCAGTTCAGTTTTGTTTGTCAGCCTTTACGAAATCCACACGAGTGGAATTCTCCTTAGACTCTTCCAGCTCGAACATAAATTGAAAAACAGCAACTTGGGCAATGGCCTGTTGGGCAATCTCAGGGCACTCATATCTCAACCAACTGAGTCAAAGAGGCCAGCTTGTTCTTACTGACAACCTAAAGACAAAGACACATCAGTGTTATTAAAAAGGCTCACTTTGGAAGTACAATAATGGGGATGATGTGGGAACAAAACAAATGGCAATGGAATTTTACTGCTTTTAGGAAACGAAAAATTATAGAGTGTTAGACTATTAAACCCAGATTGCTGGGAAAATGATTGGCCCTTCATTTGTACTCTTTGGAGAAGAGCAAAAACTAATGAGCTTAATTCTTCAAGGAGAATTATCCGGAGATAGAAAGTATATTAGGAATTTCTAGCAAAGTAATCAAGGGCATATCCTGTGCCCTGCACTGACCTGGATCAATTTGCTTTACTGGCAGTGTGTTTGTTATGGTTTAGATATGTGGTATCCCCCAAAAGCTCACGTGTGAGACAATTCAAGAAAATTCAGAGGTGAAATGATGGGGTTACGAGAGCCTGACCCTAATCAGTGCATTAATCCACTTGAATGGATTAACTGGGTGGTAACTCCAGGGAAGTAAGGTGTGATTGGAGGAGGTGGGTCACTTGGGACTGCTTTGGGGGTATTTATTTTGTCCCCGGTCTGCAATCTCTGTCACTGTCTTTCTCTCCCCCTCTCTCTCTTCCTCCCACCCACCCTTCCTGATGTCAAGTCCTGAGCTGCTTTCCTCCACCACACTCTTCCACCATGAAGTTCTTCTGCCTTACCTCGAACCCCAAAGAATGGAGTTGGCCATCTATGGACGGAGACCTCTGAAACCATGAGCCCCAAATAAACTTTTCTTCCTCTAAAATTGTTCTTATCAGGTCTTTTGGTCAAAGAAGAAAAAAGCTGACTAAAACAGTGCTCAAGGTTGATGTGGGGTTTCCTGAAAGACAGTAGAGGGGGTGAGAGAAAGAGCTATGCCTTGCCATTGCCTTTTCCTAGGTCCTTGTCCTAGCTCTCTTGCTTTCATTCCCATCATGATAGAAAGCACAGAGCATACTCAGGGACTCTGTTCTCATATGTACAAAGATGCCATACACAAATCTAGTGATTCTGAACATGCAATGTGAGGCCTCAACGACTCTCAGATGTTCAAGATGGAGCAAGCCCTTTCCCACCTGCAGCACATTCATCCTCAAACTGACACTGGCTTTTCCCTCAATCTCAAGACCTAAAGCAGAAGCTGTATGGCCTTACATGCCTTACTTTTGATATTAAAGCACATGCTGCCTGAGTTATAATAGCTCCAAAGGCAAAGGTATGTGGAAAAAAATGGGGGAAAAAAGAATTTGACAATAACATTGGCCAGAGAACACTCTGGAAGAGCTAAGGAAAGATGCAGGCTTTTCTTTCCATGTCTAGGCGGACCAATGGCTGGAGGGACACTGCACAAAGATTCACCAAATCCCTATCTGTGCCCACATCCTGGGCACTCTGTAGACATTTCCTGTCTCTCTTGCAGTTAGGCAGCATTTGAGTGCAGCCAGCCAACTGGGCACAGCAGAAGCCCTTATTCTCCTGTGAACAGTCCTGCTTCTCTTCTCTTGTTGCTGCTGCATATTGACTGACACTCAGGGAGCCTCTGAACCCCTTGCTAGAGATGGTGGCTCTTCTTTTACCCAGATCTCTGAAAGACGGTGCAGACCACTACTATGTTGTGTTATTATTATGGATTGCATTGTGTTCTTTTCTGTTTTCTCTTTCTCTCTCTCCTGCCTCTCTCTAGAGCATAGAGGAAAGGGAATGTGAGAACACAGTGAAACAGTGGCCTTCCAAGTGTCATGACACCTTTATCCTGGACTTGTAGCCCCCAGAGAAAATCAGTTTACTCTTGTTTGTGCCCCATGCTGTGTGGTGTTTTGTTATGGCATCCTAAGTGCACTAATACAACTGTAGATGCCACTCTCAGCACAACCTCTATTGCAGATCAGATCCTATGTGATGAAAAATAAACCTCTTTTTTTTTTTTAAGCCACTGAGACTTCAGGCTTCATCTCTTATAACAGCTAGTGTTTACATTTCTAATACAAAGGCTAGGCAGAGCTAATCAAGTTTGTGATATCCCTTTTCTGGAAGTATATAGGTTTGGTTTTTATATCCAAATTTTCCTGTACTGCAAAATGTTCCTTGGGGTTAACTTCCCAAGTTCATTTTTTTTTTTTTTAATTTAATGCTTCTTTAATAGATACTTTTAAATCAGAGCACTTTTTTCAAACCAATTCAATCTTTCATATATTTCATGAACATTATCATTTCTTCCTCATAGAAATCTCTGAGGTAGAATTATTGTTAACTCTGTTTCACAGATGAGAATACCGAGGCACAAAGAGGTTGAGTGGTCAATCCAAGGACACAAAGCTAGAAAAGTCAAGATTTGAACACCGGCATCCTGACTCCAGACCTCTATGCTTTCAACTACTACCCATACTAATTCATTTATCTTCCTTGTCCATGTTTTTATTTATTTATTTTTAAACTAAAAGACTTTGGTTTTACACTATCTTTAGATGAGACAAGAATATTACAAATAGTGGGAAAATGTCAACTGAAAGGCACTTATAATTCATTTTATTCTAACACCAGAAATAATTAGGTCTCAATGAATCTCAATGATTCATGGCTCAAACTGTGCTCTACCGACCTTGAGATGAGAGGACAGAGACTCAGAATCTGAGAGACTGGATAGACTCCAGGCCCTCTTCAAACCTGAAAAATTCTGATTAGATGGGGACTCCTTAAGGGCAGAAGCTTGCATTTTATGCTGAATTCTATACTTTATTCTTTACATACAACAGGCAATAAATTTTTTTAAAAATCTGATAGAAATGGTCATTTTGGAGTTTTAATACCAGCTTGATAAAACTTTTTCAAAAAATTTCTTTTTCTAAATAATCAAAGGCCCTTACCCATTTTTTCCCCTTTAAGGTTTACATGGCTTAGATTATGTTTTTTTTTCAATAACACTGATCTTTTCTAATAATATTTTGTGTGCAATAATGCTCCTATACTTAGTTTTCAGCTTTGTCATCTCCCAATTGATTGTGTTAATTTACCAAGACAGGGTCAGGAGAGTCCAAATTAACTGGGACACCAGGTAGTGGGACAGCAAGAAATTACAGATCTCAGAGTCGGTCAGACAACTCTGGATTTAAACTCTTGCTCTAACATAGCCCTTACCTGGGCAAGTATCATGTTAATTGGGCTCAGTTTTCAAACTTCAAAAACAGGGGTGATAAGATTCTACATGCAGGATTGTTGAAAGGACAATTGGATTGTTTAAGACTATGCTTTTTTTTTTTTTTTTTTTTGTACCAGGGATTGAACTCTGGGCCACTTAATCACTGAGCTATATCCCTAGCCCTTTTTTGTATTTATTTAGAGGCAAGATTTCACTGAGTTACTTAGTGCTCAGTGCCTTGCTAAATTGCTGAGGGTGGCTTTGAACTCTCAATCCTCCTGCCTCAGCCTCCTGAGCTGCTGGCATAGGACTATGTTATTATTGTATTTAAAACCACCTGAGCAAAATGATGATGATGATAATGATGATTTTAAAATTCCTTACTAAAGGCCCCAAAAGTTTTATTATAACTTGTAGATTTTTGTCCATCTGACAAAAAATTTTGTGGAATATATAACTCCAAAGGTAATTATATATTGCCCTATAAAATATTAACTCTCTTTGAATACATCTCAAATATCTTATCAAAAAAATTATTAAATTATCTATAAATACCTAGACCTCAAATGTTCTTTGAACTTGTCTTAACCTCTACTTGATTTCTTCATTAATTAAAGAGTTGAACAAAATCCTTGACATGTATTCATCATATATTTGCATAAGAGTCCTAATTTTACCTTTTTGAAATTATAGTTTAGCAATAGGAATAAAATTCATAGTCAAAATGTTAGTACTTAGCCGAGCACTGTGGTGCATGCCTGTAATCCCAGCAGCTCAGGAGGCTGAGGCAGGTGGATCATGAGTTCAAAACCAGACTCGGCAAAAAAGAAGTGCTAAGCAATTCAGTGCCGCAGCCCGGCTGGCTGGGCAAACTAACCAGGGGGGTGACGAATAACTTGTGTACGTTGATACAGCAGGAGTAGGAGCCGTTTATTGCAGGACAGGAGCAGTATTTATACATTCCACACAGCTTATCTAATTAGCATAAACTAGATACATCAGTCAACCAATAAGGAATCTCCACACTTAATGGCTTGTTTTTGTTACTTCTCAAACCACTCCCTCTGGCATTTTGCCAGGCACCATCCAGACTTGTTTACGAACTCTAACATTCCCCTGGCTAAATGCCAGGTGTTATTTTGACTTGTTTACAGACTCTAACAATTCAGTGAGTCCCTGTCTCTAAATAAAATACAAAATAAAGCTGGGGAGGTGAACTAGTGGTCAAGTGCCTCTAGGTTCAATTCCCTGTACTCACCCCTCCAAATTCATATTAATTCTTACATAAGAATGATTATTATTATCAGTTGAGGTTGAGTCAAGAAAAATTGATTGCTCTTCATAATTATATATATAAAAAAAGTCTTCATACAGTGACCAGGAAATGTACACGAGTCTTGGAAAACAGAAAAAGCTGAGGTCCAAAAAGCACTATGGATAACTTCAGCCTCAGCTACTAACAAAGCAGTTCCTTATTCATTGACCTTTGTCCCTGAATCTCCAGAAATATCTCTGCAGCTACTGCAGTCTGCAACCATGATGGGAGTGGTTTTCTAGTATGGCTTCTCGGAATCTCACATCTGTCCTACAAACACTTCTAGAAAATGATAGCCTCTCATTGTTTTCAGTCTCCCAGAGAAAGCAACCTCTTCTAGATCAACCAATCAGTAAGCACGTGGAGAAGGCGATTATGCAAATGTAGTTCCCAAACTCTCTGAAAAGCAGAGGAAAGTTTTGAAGGAAGTGGTGGTAATGTCAAACTGGGAACTGATAACACAAGACTTAGGTGTTCACATAGGTGCTTGCTCTCTCACTTAAAGGCAGATTACTGTGTACTTTACACAGGCAAAGAATCACTTGGTTTATATGGAATCAGAAAAAGAAAAAAAAAAAAGAGTGTTGAATATTTAAACAGATTTGACTAGTTGAAAAGTCCCAGAATTACCATTTTTCAGTCAGAGCAACAACATGGAGCATCAGAATGAATTCAAGACTGGAAGCCAGGGAAATTAGGTTGCCGCTCCAGTCCACCCTTGAACTAACCAGTTTAGTAAGAAGAACTTGAGCCAGTCACTCACCTCTTGGGGCTTCAGTTTTATCTCCATAAAACAAGAAAAATACTATCTGCCATAACTCAGAAAATTAGCATGTGGTTAACAAACGTGGAAATATTTTAAAGTGTATGAGTGCTCTATCAATATTTAGTTTTCCACATCAACATGAAGAGCTAACATTTTCTTGGTTTAATGTGAAGAGGCTTCCAACATAAAGTTGGATTGGGGACAGATTAAAAATAAAAAAAACAAGAAGTGGAGCAGGTATAGTTAAAAAGTCCACACACATTTTCAACATTCTTCAGATGTGTTTCAAACAAAACTTTCAGTCCAACATTTATAACATTTCACCTATATTACATATGGCACATACTCTGATCAATGGGTTTTCCAAGAATCTGAGAATTAGGATGTAAACATTTTCCTTTGGTTAATATACAAAAACTCTAGCAAATGGTGGCATAATCTCCTGGGGAAAGGCTTAGCAAAGTGTCAAAACATGTACATACATGGAAACTGTAGGGTAATGGAAGTATTTGCATGCTATTACAATTATAAATACAAGATTATGCATTTGCTGAAATTCATGGAACTGTGTACCACAAAGACTGAACTTAACTGTATTAAAATATAAAATAAATTGTTAAAAATTTATTTATTACTATATATAAATCTAGCTGTAAATTGCATTATAGTAAAATTATAATGCAATCTCATTAAAAAGAACAAAATCTAAATACTATACTTTCTCAGAGTTTTGTTCTAAGCCCTTAATGCCTTTGTGAGTGTGTGTGTGTGTGTGTGTGTGTGTGTGTTTGTATGTGTGTGTACATATAGATGGTATTTTAATACATGGAAATGGTTTGGATACCTCTCTCTCTCTCTCTCTCTCTCTCTCTCTCTCTATATATATATATATATATATATATATATATATATAGAGAGAGAGAGAGAGAGAGAGAGAGAGAGAGAGAGAGAGATGACCCAAGTCCCATAACTGACTGAGCCTCAGTACACTCATCCATAAAATGTGGACATATTGAAACAGTCTATATATAAGACGTGTCTATGTGCTCATGAACAATGTGATTTCAAGTTTCTTAAGTTATGGTATAATTATAATAAAACAAATGAAGCAAAGCATTGTAACTTTATGACAACTAACAGATATTGCTGATTGTATAGTAATAATATCTCTGAACTACGTCCTAACAGATATTGCTGATTGTATAGTAATAATATCTCTGATTTCTAACTCTAGAGTTTATATTTTAATAATAATAATAATAATAATAATAATAATAATAATAATAATACTTACCAGAAATACTTTGTGAATTTAAGGTACAATAAAAAGATGGAGGAAGAAGAAGAGGAGGAGGCTACTTGTAAGATTAAGTATAGCCAATAGCCATTTCTCTTGAAAGGCCACATTTTCTGGACATTAACTTTATCTCCTGGAGGAGTAAGACACAGCATATCTAATATGCCCAACCAAGAGCTTCTGTTCCACAGTGGGAATTAGATCATCATGCCACCTTCAATGGATGGTTGTCTTTCCAAAGCTCACATATTGAAAATTTGACCCCTAATATCATGACATTTGGAGGGGGGTGTGGACTGGATAATGTGGGCAGAGCCTCATGAATGTGAATGGGATTTGTGCCTTTACAAAAGAGACTCCAGAGGCATCCCTCACTCCTAATGCACAAGGACAGAGCAAGAAAACAGCCATCCTCTGGGAACCAGAATCCAGACACTATATCTTTTGGAGACTAAATTTCTGTTGTTTGTAATCTACCCAGCCTGGGGTGTTTCTGTTGTGTCAACCTATGTGACTAAGATGCCTTCCCTACGTAAGGTAGTCTTTCTAAAGTCATTACAACCCAACAAGAGCAAAGGAAAGACTTCTTCAGAAAATTTGATTCCTGAGATATAATAAAATATGTGAATTTAGGAGTGGGAAATGACCCCTGGGGGAACATTTAGTAATCACCAGCCTCTAAAAGAATGTCAGAAACATCCAGGACATTATTCTCTGGGTGGGACAGATTTGAGAAAGTGAATGCTGACTATCAGTTCTCCTTTTCCCCTTACGAGACTGATACTTACAAACACACAATTCAGTACAAAGCAACAGAGTACTCTGGAATTTCATTTAACTTTTCCAAAGGAATGAAAAGTCTGAAGGAACAAAACAAGGTATTAGTGGCAGTAAGGAAGGGTGGGGAAGTAGAGATAAATCATGCGATGGTATTTTCTGAAATGCAAAGAAGAAATCACTTTTTTAAAAAATTATTATTCCATCTAAGATTAAAATTCTAATTCCATTTCCAAAAAAAAAAAAAAAGATATTCTGTTCATCTATAAATCCTCTCTAAATTGAAGGGCTTAATTTGTGATTTAAAATACTAGATAAATTGTATACCTATGTTCACAATAGCATTAATCACGATAGTCAAGAGGTAGAAGTAACCCAAAAGTCCATTTGTGGATGAATGGATAAGGAAAATGTAGTATCTGCATACAAAGGAATATTACTATGTATCCTTAAAAAGGAATGAAATACTGACACATGTTACAACATGGAAGAACCTGGAAGACTTTATACTAAGGTAAATAAGCCAGTCACAAAAAGACAAATACTGTATGATTTCATGTATATATAAGGGATCTAAAATACAGATGCTCCTCAATAAATCCATCATAAGTTAGCGATGTCATAAATTGAAAACACAGTTAATTCACCTAACCTGCTGAGAACATCCTTGCTTACTAACACAGTACATTGTGGGAGTGTCTGTTGTTTCCCCCTCATGACAACATGACTGACTGAGAGCTGTAGCTTACTGTTCATGCCCAACATCTTAAGAGAGTATCCCCTGGCATAGCACCTGGAAAAAAATCAAAATTCATAATTTGAGGTAAGATATGCATATCACTTTTGCACCATCATAAAGTTAAAAAATCATAAGTTTAAACATTATAAATCAGGAACTGTGTGTAGTCAGATTTATAAGAAACAGAAAGAACTGTGATTTCCTGGGCCTGGAGGGAAGGAGAAAATGGAGAGTTGTTTAACAGCTATAGAGTTTATTTTTGCCACATGGAGTTTGGGCCATTGCATAACCATGCAAACTTACTCAATACTACTGAATTGTATGCTTAAAATGGATATATGGTAAACTTTATTTTACTAAATTTTACCACAATTTTTAAAAATACCTTAAAAATAGGCAAAATTTTATTTCTAATCTTGTCTTCCTACTATTAGTATTATTTATTTATTTATTTATTTATTTAGTAAGGGGGAAATGGTTGTCGAATTATAGATGATTCATGTAGTCAATTTTTATTGTATCATAGATTTGTTTTCACACTGAAAATTAACTAAGATAAAGGAACTTGGAAGTACAAGACCCTTGTTAAGTCACTTTGAGGGAATAACTTACAAAGAGGTGTCCAGAAAAACTTGACTTTGATTTATCAAAGCCGCGTTCTTTTTCCCCTGACTGTTCCATGCTATATCTCCCATGGCCACTCTGCTTGTCAAAAGTAGGACTAGAAAATGTAGGGAATTTATTTCCAGTTATCCTACCAGACTATCTAAATGAAGTACAAGAATTATTAAATTTAATCTGATACAACATTTGAGCTTAGATTATAAACCACTGTTTACTCTCACTGTGTCTGGCAAAAAAAGAGACACTCCGTAATTTGTTTTCAATAGACTGTGTTTGCTCTTCTGAAACTCAAGAAGAAAAGAAATTAAAAAAAAACAAAAACAGATTTAAGCACACTTTAAGGGAAGCAACATGGCACAGGGCTCTGGGCTAGAGTGCCTGATGGGTTTACTACTTGATTCTCCCATTTTCTAGCTTTGTCAACCTTGGCTAATTCACTCAACCCTCCTTAGTGTCATTCTTTCCTGTGTTGGATGATGACATTAATGAATATAAGGGTCAAAGAGATAGTCCTGCATGTGTTCTGCTATAATGGTTTAAGCATGTGTCCCAATTGAACATCCCCTGAACTGCAATTAATGTTGCTGAGGGTTGGGGGGCAGTTTACCAACAGAAATCCTCAAAAACACCTCCCTGGAAAGGTAGATATAAACTGGTCTTCCAGCTGGGTGCAGTAGTGCACACCTGTAACCCCAGCAGCTGGGAAGCTGAGGCAGGAGGATTACAAGTTCAAATCCAGTCTCAGCAATTTAGTGAGGCCCTGTCTCTAAATAAAATACATATATATTTTTTTTTAATTTTTATTGTTGGCTGTTCAAAACATTACATAGTTCTTGACATATGATATTTCACACGTTGATTCAAGTGGGTTATGAACTCCCAGTTTTACCCTGTATACAGATTGCAGAATCACATCGGTTACACATACACTGTTTTACATATTGCCATACTAGTGTCTGTTGTATTCTGCTGCCTTTCCTATCCTCTACTATCCCCCCTCCCCTCTCCTACCCTCCCCTCTTCTCTCTCTACCCCATCTACTGTAATTCATTTCTCCCCCTTGTTTTTTTTTCCCTTTCCCCTCACTTCCTCTTGTATGTAATTTTGTATAACCATGAGGGTCTCCTTCCATTTCCATGCAATTTCCCTTCTCTCTCCCTTTCCCTCCCACCTCTCGTCCCTGTTTAATGTTAATCTTCTTCTCATGCTCTTCCTCCCTGCTATGTTCTTAGTTGCTCTCCTAATATCAAAGAAGACATTTGGCATTTGTTTTTTAGGGATTGGCTAGCTTCACTTAGCATAATCTGCTCTAATGCCATCCATTTCCCTGCAAATTCCATGATTTGTCATTTTTTAATGCAGAGTAATACTCCATTGTATATAAATGCCACATTTTTTTTATCCATTCATCTATTGAAAGGCATCTAGGTTGGTTCCACAGTCTAGCTATTGTGAATTGTGCTATTATGAACATCGATGTAGCAGTGTCCCTGTAGTATGCTCTTTTTAGGTCTTTAGGGAACAGACCGAGAAGGGGAATAGCTGGGTCAAATGGTGGCTCCATTCCCAGCTTTCCAAGAAATCTCCATACTGCTTTCCAAATTGGCTGCACCAATTTGCCGTCCCACCAGCAATGTACAAGTGTACCCTTTTCCCCACATCCTCGCCAGCACTTGTTGTTGTTTGACTTCATAATGGCTGCCAATCTTACTGGAGTGAGATGGTATCTTAGGGTGGTTTTGATTTGCATTTCTCTGACTGCTAGAGATGGTGAGCATTTTTTCATGTACTTGTTGATTGATTGTATGTCCTCCTCTGAGAAGTGTCTGTTCAGGTCCTTGGCCCATTTGTTGATTGGGTTATTTGTTTTCTTATTGTTTAATTTTTTGAGTTCTTTGTATACTCTGGATATTAGGACTCTATCTGAAGTGTGAGGAGTAAAGATTTGTTCCCAGGATGTAGGCTCCCTATTTACCTCTCTTATTGTTTCTCTTGCTGAGATAAAACTTTCCGGGTGGACCAATGGTACAGAATAGAGGACACAGAGACCAATCCACAAAATTACAACTATCTTATATTTGATAAAGGGGCTAAAAGCATGCAATGGAGGAAGGATAGCATCTTCAACAAATGGTGCTGGGAAAACTGGAAATCCATATGCAACAAAATGAAACTGAATCCCTTTCTCTTGCCATGCACAAAAGTTAACTCAAAATGGATCAAGAAGCTTGATATCAAATCAGAGACACTGCGTCTGATAGAAGAAAAAGTTGGCTCCGATCAAAATACTGTGGGGTTGAGCTCCAAATTCCTCAATAGGACACCCATAGCACAAGAGTTAATAACTAGAATCAACAAATGGGACTTACTCAAACTAAAAAGTTTTTTCTCAGTAAATAAAATATTTTTAAAGAGTTGGGGAGAGTGCTGAGGATGTCCCTTAGTGGTTAAACCTCTCTGGGTTCAATCCCTCATACCAAAAAAAAAAAAAAAAAAAAAAAAAAATCTGGTCTTCTATAGTGAAGCTTCAGAATATTTGAGAGATGAGGTATCAAGATAAAATCCCAGATCTGAGGATTTAAATGGATTTCATTATTTTATTGAAGATCTAATAATGCATATGTTTAGAAATTACTTCAGTGTGTTCTATTATTTAGATAACTATAAAACTCATATAAAAATGGGAGTTCATAACCCACTTGAAGCAAAGTGTGAAATATGATATATCAAGAACTATGTAATGTTTTGAACAACCAACAATAAAAAAAATAAAATAAAATAAAAAGAAATGAAGCAAAGGGTTATCCTTCATTTATAGTGAGATATTTGCTGATAATGTAGTTTTTAAAGGAATCTCATAGAACAAAAAGCCTTGTCTCAAAAATGCAAATGCTGTTAGAATGTGACACATAGAATTTATTTACGTAAAATATGAGAACATGGGTTGTTCTTGTTAGAAGTGCCGATTTCTTAATGCTCAATGTGGCATTGACATACAGAGTTGATAGAAGTATCTCTTCATTGGAATCTGACTTCCTACTCAAGTCTGTCCTACAGTATGCTAAATACAAACCCCTATGTTCATTTCCTAGAGTTGCCAGAACAAAGTACCAAGAATTGAGTGGCTTAAATAACAGAAATATATTCCTGCACAGTTGTGGAGGTCAGAAATCCAAAATCATGCTATTGGTAGGAAGAGACTCCCCCTGAATGTTCCAAGATTTCTTTGCCTCTTCCAGCTTTTGGAGTTTCCCTATGTCTCGGCTTGTGACAGCATCTCTCCAATTTTCTGCTTCTCCCTTCAAATCACTTTATTCCCCCATCTGTGTGCTTCATTCTTCTAATGACACCAGTCATTAGATTTTGGATGTACCCTAAATCCAGAGTGTTTTTCACATCAAGATCTTTTTTATGTCCAAACTATATCTACAAAAACTCTGTTTTCTTATCAGGTCACATTGTGATGTTACAGGTTGCTATAGTCTAAATATGTGTGTCCCTCTCAAATTCATATATTGAAACACAAATCCCAATATAAATTAAGACTCCCAGTGCACATAAATTTGGGGTGAAACTATTCAAATCACTAGTCCTCTTTGTATTTTAATAACTTATCTATCTGATTCATAATGTCTTAGGTTTATTTACTGACAAGACTATCTATGGGCAACAGCTGAGATGCTTACTATAAAAGCAAACACGGCCATTAGCATCCTATCTCACCCCCATGTTAGAGGAAAACGACATGGAGACATGAAAAAAATTCCTTATGGATTTATCTTTTCCTATAGCTTCCATTTATTTCAATCTTTTCCTTTAAGATTTTTCATATCGTATTTTAAATTTCAGTATAAATGAATGTTTTATTGCCTTCAATTTACCATTATTGTTTTTTAAACTAATTGGTGTGTGTGTGTGTGTGCGCGCGCGCGTGTGTGTGTGCATGTGATATTAGTTTGCCTCAGTTTCAGTTTTCTGGAGTATGTATGATCTAAGTCCTTTTCCTAAGAAGAAAGAATACCAAAATTTTAAAATTAGGTTAAGAGAACTCTCTTTATTAAGTGCCTAGTATGTGTCGAGGCATTGAGCTAAAGAATAAGAACAATGATGAGTAAAGGTGACCTCCAATCTTTTTTAAAATACATTTTAGTTGTCAATGGACCTTTATTTATTTATATAATGTGTTGAGAATTGAACCAGTGCCTCACACATGCTAGACAAGCGCTCTACCATTGGGCCACAACCCCAACCCTGACCTCTACTCTTGAGGTGCTCATAACTGCAAAGGAGCCTGCAGCCTTGAAGCAAAACACACAAATACAAAATATGGAGTACTTTTTCCATTACAGGGAACTTCCACCTTTATGGGCATTGGAGACTCTGGGAGTAACTGAAACTCTGTAGAAGAAAGTGCAAGGGATCATTGCTGCTATGCTGTGCATATGCTTCACTTTGATTTTCCCACTTCACAGTGACAAGGGCCCCTCTCACAGCATACACTGACCACAAAGGGACTCTGTCCATCCTTCTCTGCTCCAAACTTACCTCAAAATAATCCTTTGTGAACCTATACTTCTAGAAAAAAAATGTCTACCCAATGTTGGGGCATAGGGATGCATGGAGAAGTGAGATTTTCATAATTTTATAAATATTTTTTCCATTTTTGTTACCTCATCATTAAATAAAGCTTCCATCCTCCCAGCTCACATTGGTAGTCAGAGAAGGCAAATGACAATGGGTTTTGTCTTCTTCAGTTTCTGTCAAAAGGAGAAATTGTCCTCTTACTATCCAAATTCTGAAGGCAGGCAAACCAGAGGTTTCATTCCAGTTTCAGTCCCTCCTAATTATATGACCTTTGGCAAGTTTCTGAAAATGTTGGAGCTTTGACTTTTTCATCTATAAAGTGGGAATAACCATTGAACCTATAACTCTCAGGTCTAGCTGGGGATGATGGCATGCTAAAAGAGAGTACCTGAAGGGAGTCTGATGAAGAGGTCATTTAGGGTGTTGACAGAATTTAGGGCTTAGAGTGGCATCCTAAGGACTAACATTGGTGAAGGCCATTATTCCAATCCAGCCCATGGGGGCAGGACAGGAGGTGTCTTACCAGAAGATTGAAGAAAATGTTGATAGGAGGGCCTGCTCAATAGAAGCTGCTACCCTCAAGGATGTAGCCACTGCCAACTCACTGTCTGGAGGTGAGGGGTGGAATAAACACCCCCCAGCTTCTGTTCTCGGGCCTCCCAATCCCTAATGGTGTGTCTTGTTGGCTTCACTCAGCAAAATGTCACAGGCAAAGGAAGACAGGGGCAAAGATGTCAATTCCTCAAGCACAAATTCTGGTTAACAAAGGATAAAGGGTGAATGCGGACAGACAAATGGAGAACTTTTAGCATTTCCCTGTGTTATGTGCTTATTGTTTGCCTTATCCTTTCTTTTTTAGTAAACACTGCTCCTTATTTAATAAAATTCTGATGAGGTTGAAATTATAACATGCTACACCCAATGACCATGAGCAGAGAATGGCATCTTCCCGCTCGCTCTCTTGTAAATTAGTCAGAAAGAACCTTGAAATTTAATACAGCGTTTCTGGAAAAGAGTCTTTTTAAAATTTGGATTGTGAGACTCAAGGATGTAGACCTGTGCCAATGAGCAATCATCTTTCCAGCTAAAAAGAAAGATCTGGCCTTACAATAGGAAAAACAAAGAGAGGAGAAAGAGACAGATCCATAATGACTGAGACCGTGTGTCTAACTGTATCTTAGGATAGTCTCACTTTTAAACATTTCTGTTACATGGATAATGGATATCTGATATTAGAAGAGTCAAAGAAAGTGCAAGGGATCATTGCTACTATGCTGTAAGCAAGGAACAGTGAGGCATCTAGAGGTCAGCAAAGGCAGAAAGTCTCTGTCATGCCAGACGTGGGTCTCAAAAGACAGGTGGTCAGCATCATGACAGTCTATAAGGTAGGCTTCAGTGGGACCTGTAACAATGGAGAAGAGTTTCCCAGCAAATGCTGAGATTGTCAGGTTGGAACTGTGGTATAGACTGTAGGAGCTGAGACCAGAGAAGAGATGTGATCACCACTGAGCCACTGCCTCAAGCATAGGGAGTGGCTTCTCCTTTCCTTTGATGCCTGTCCCCCTCCAAGCTCCACACCATTAGCCAAACCTAATTGGTAGCCATGTGGTAGAGACATGGAGAATCTGGTTTCTTTCCTTCCAAAGTACATTACAAACTTCAGTAAAGGATTTACTTTTGTTCACAAAGCTCAGAGGATGGGATCTTCATTTAGAGACTCCAGTGGATTATTATTTGCAACAAGACAATATTTTTATATATTCAAGTTATTTTCCAATATTGCTATCATGTATGGACATGGAATCACATGATGGAAAAAGGAGAAGTAACTTAGAATTCAGTCACATTAGACTACTTGCTCTTTTTATACTTTATTTATTTATTTACAGTGCTGGGGATTAAAACCAGGGCTTCACACATGCTAGGCAGCTCTTTTTCATTAGAGTGTATTTTTGTTTTTCCTTGTGACATTCCCTTGGTCAGATGTACCATCCCTCTCCTCCACCTTCTTTTTTAAAATCCTACCTTTGCTTTACAAATTAAACACTATTCCTTCAAAAACTTTACACTGACTTGCCCAAACTTCATCTTCTCTCTTCCTTCTTATACCTTTCCATCATTTTCCTGGCACTTAACAAATTAAAATTTCTGTCAGATGTGATAATGAATTTCTCTGCTAACGAATTAGGAGTTTTTCAAGGGCAAAGTGTTTTCCTCAACTGTGTATCCTTTGGAGCAGGTTTAAATGATCCTTTTCCCTAGTCAGTGCTTGATAAATGTAGGTTTAGGAGACTGATATTTAGCACAGTCAGAGCCCTAGGTTCTGTTGTTTTCTAAGTCATGTTAGTGTGACTTACAGAAAAACATGACTCAGTTTCCTCATCTGCACAATAAGTGTAGGTTAAATGAATTCTAAGATCCTTTCTGGTCCTTTCCTGATTCTCTAATTTTAATTAAAAGACAGAAAATAAAACTTGTAAGCAGCAAAATAATTCTGTTCCAGAATTTCTTCTTGGGAAAAGCAAACATTCCATGTTTTTACTCTTGTTGGATTCTTAAGTTCCATGGAAATGAAATGTACAACTTTGAGAAAGAAACATAAATTCCCCATGATCCTCACTCTACTTTCTCTCCTTTTATGTTTTTACTCTGTGGTTGCTCATTTTGCATCAAAAACCACCTCATTTTACAAAGTTTTAAAGGCATAGCAAAAAATAAAAGAATCAAAGATTACAAAATACTACATCCTATAAAGGGATGCTGCTCCTAATACTACCACAAAAAATAGAGTTCATAAATGCTGGTTTGTCAATTATGATGGTAAAATATGTATGTATATAATACATGTGACATGATGGACGCTATTGGAGTGGTTTGGGCATATTTATTTAAATTTATTTTTATGAAAATAGATAAAAAAAGAAATGTCTGCTGTAAGCAGTCACATGAAAATGGCTAAATACAAAAGCAAGCACAAGAGTATTCAGCAGAGAATTTTGAGCCTGAACAATCAAGTTTCAGGCAAATCTTGTGTGGTTCATAATTTTAGCCCTTTATTATGCAAAGCTGCCAATTCAATTTTACAATGCAAAGAAATGGTTGGCATGATTATCAAGTTATATTTACTGTTCTGTGGATCTACTAAAAGATGCACTATCTTGGAAGAGTCTGTTCAAATTACCTCTGAACACACTTTTAGATCCTCATTGGTAAGCAAAAGTTGACAGAGTAAAATGTATTATTTCTTAACTAGCATCAGCATGTTAAGACTTTAGAAAAACTGTGAGAGCAAATGATGATTCAGTTGCAGAGCCAGACAAATAACTTCCAAATCAACAAATTCAAACAGAAGAAAAAAGTTGCTGATCTCAGATGAATTGGCACATGGTGCCACTTCCTTTCACATGTGACTTGGTAGAAAAACTCTCATAGAATTTTTCTTGCCTGTCAGAATAAAATGTTGGTTATTTCAAATCCCCATCCTTCTACCCTGCATTCTACCTTCCAAGAGAGAAAAGTTAAGATCTCAAAAGGTCCCTTGCTAAACCCAGAGATGAGGGGTTGGGATACAAGTTGGAGAAAATGGGAAAGAATTAGATTCTGGATCTCTATTGCCCCTCCAGCTGCTCCCTCATATCTATCTATCTCTGTCTCTTTCTCTCTCTCTAACCCTGGCTCTCCCTTTCTCTTGGTTGTGTCTAACCGACCACACCATCACTCCCTACTCCACGGGTCCTACACTTTCTCTCTGCAGAAGTCCCCACTCCCAGTCTTCTTCCTCTCATAGGCTTTTTCTTTTCAAGATCCTGGTTCCTCTCCTTCTTTCTGAAAAAATGTATAATGTGAAGAGGTTCATTCCTTGAACCTCCTGTCTAATCTCTCTACCTAAACTCACTTCCCTTATGAATTCATCCAATCTCTTGGTAACTCCTAAATGTATAGCTTCAGTCTAGGTCTTTGCCCTGAAATAGGGACTCAGACCAACTTACTGTTTGATTTCTCCCCTCGGATGTGCAGTAGCCATCTTGAACTGCACATCTAGAACCAGGATTCTCATATTCTCCCTTCCTTACCAAACCTGCTTTTGCATAGGTGACTCCAACTCAGCTGAGGGGGAGGTCATTCTTCCAGTCAAGAAATGGACAGAGTGAAAAAAGCCAGGGCTTGGGCACAATGTGTAAGTGCCATGTAACAACTTATCCTGATTTTGCATGATCCTATGTTTCCTTATTATTTTATTTTATTTTTTTTTTTTTTGCCTGAAACATCTCACTAACCTCACCCTAGTTCCAGGCCAGCTTCAACCTGCTTAAGCCCAAAACCTTAGCTTTTACACCTGTGTTTCTCTCATTCCTACATCCAATCTATCAAGAAATTATTTTGCCTCAACCTTAATTAATATTTGTGGGATACTATCTTCATAAGATGTACTTATCTTTCTTCTTGAAATCTAGCATGGCTATGTAACTAATTCTAGGCAATGGGTTACAGCAGGATATAATGGGTGGTATTCTCTGGTTACAGCATTTAACCATGAGTTGAGATGCTCCAGAAACCTTTCTCCTGCTGCTACACTTGGAGATGCTTCCTGCAGTGGAATTTCCACTTGCCTAAGTTCTGGAATAAGAATAATGTGGTGCAAAGCCCCCACAGGCCCGCAATGACCATGCAGTGTCATTAAATAAACCTTGATTCCTAAAGACACTGAAATGTGAGGTTTATTTGTTACTGTAGCATAGCCTGTGCAGATTAATAAAATGAGGCTACCTCTAACTGAAAAGCAAGATCATTAAGGAATACCTCTGCAATGGAATAAATTATGCAAAATAATATCTAAGCTTCATGGGAAATATTGAACCTTTGAGAAATATGTTTTTAATTACTTTGAGGGAAACACACACACACACACACACACACACACAATATGCTTAAGAGTTTTCAACCAAGGCATAGCAAATGCTCCAGTGTTTGATTTAGATAACTGTAATGATGTTTATGGTTACCCACCCGTCTGATACGAGTCTTATCAATGTTTTTTCTTTCTAAGCCAGGATGATCAGTACTAATCTAAAGGTTTTGCATCTGCCTTTGGAGACAGGCTTCAAGTGAAGATTAGTCAGTATAAAATGAGGTATTGAAGTGCTTGGCTCTATTATTGAAGAAATAATTACAAGTGTCAAAAGTAATGGGGGGAGTTTTGTTTGTTTGCTTTTTAAAATATCATACTTCTCCTAAAGAAGGAAAACCAAAACCCTGATCTTAATTTTTAAAAGGCAGGGCACTCAAAAAAAGCTAGACACTTTGTTTCAGGGGTGTTTTAAAACATTAATAAAGTTTGATTTTTAGACCATTTTTAAGTTTGTAGAAAATTAGAGCAGATAATTCAGAGTTCTCATATACCATCTCCCTTACCCTCAGCCTATAGTTTTCCCTGTTACTAACTGTTTGCCTGGGATGTGGGACATTTTTTAAAATTGATGCACCAATACTGATATGTTGTTTTTATTAACCAAAGTCCTCAGTTTACAATAGTGTTCACTCCTGGTGTCATAAGATTCTATGGACTTGGACAAATGCATTATATCACCTTTCTAGCATTATTATCATAAAGAATAGTTTCACTGTCCTAAAATTCTTCCAGAGCATTTCTTCCCCCTCATTTAGCAGTGACATATTTAAGTACAAGTGGAAACCTCTGTATTGCAACTTGATTTACAGCCATCTGGGTTAAGCGAGGCCAGCGATAGCTTCACCTGTCTTCCATGCTGCAGCCTGTATTGGTGCAGTCAGAGCCCAGGGCCCACAGTCTGGTTCGTATGCCCAATTGCCATCCCCATATTAAAAAAGAAGGAGCTTCCAGACAGTTCACAAATGCTATATCCTATGCATAAAGTTGTCTTAGTTCCTCCTAGCAACATTCGTTGTTCCACTTTCTTTGTTCTAATGGGTTTAGGTACCTAATCATGGCCCCCTTCAGGCTGTCTAATCCTGTTTGTAGGTCTGTCTCCCTTACTAGATCATGGACATGAGCTCCAACTTAGTCTTCTGTGTCTTCCTCAGGGCCTGTACTTGCCATTTGTTGATAATGTGAGAAAGAAACTGGGTTTTACATGGTGGAATAAAGAAAGAGAAAAGAGGAAAAGAAGATGGACACAGGCTTCTGCACCAAAAAGTCAAGAAGACAGTGAGCAAGAGGGTATCTCTGACGGAGCTGGCACATCCCTCACACCCAGCAATGCAGCCACATGCTGACTCATTCTGGGATTGTTGCACTCCTTCCCACCAAGAACCCCAGCTCCACAAAAGAGGCTACCACCTACTCATTCACTGATTTCATACAGGCCTAAAAAATCTAAGGATCCATGAATGCAGATTCACAGAATAGTATTACTACAGAGGTCATTCTCGTTTCATATGTAAGGAAACTCAGCCATACTGGATAGGTTGCCTCCACACATTTTATAAAAAGACAAAGGACCCTTTTTAAAGCTGTCCTAGAGAGTCTCTCAAGTCTTCCTAAGGATCTTAACTCAATGAGGACAGCCAATTGTTTTGCCAATTTTACAGTTTCCAAAGAGGAATGATGTGTTTCATAATAAATTGTTTTAATCTATTGAGCTACTTCATATTGAAATTCTTGTGGTCTTAAAAAATAGGAAACTCCTTAGTTTAAAATGCCAACACTGTTACAGAAAAAAGTTGAAGTTTAGTTGACTGTTATTTAATTGAAAATTCAAAATGTGCCTATACTGGAAAATATAAATTATGATTTTAACATTAGTGTTCTTTGATCTGAAAAAAATATGTTCAAAATCTTATCCTTCAGAAACACTAAAACAAAGTTATAATTAAAAATATGGGTGGCAATATTATATGGAGTAGTGAACAACGTAATTTGAACCAATGCAAATAGTTTTAATAGAGGGTTAACTAATTATGTTCAATAGAGAGTAATATAGTAGGTTAAAAATAAAGATTCTAAGATACATATTCAGGAAACAGTTTCACAACCAAGTGCATAAGTACTCATTCCATTTTTGCAAAATGAAGATTTTTTTAAAAGCTACATGCATATACACACTTGTGCATGCACATGCACACATGAGTGCACATGCAACACACACACACACACACACACACACACACCTGTAGAGTTTTATGAGTTAAAAGGACACACTGCTAATATTTAACAGAAACCATCAGTGTGATGCTGTTAAGAGGAAACCACTATATATAACCACCTTGATTTAAGGGTCTTTATAATTTGGATGATACATTTCTGCAAGTCTTTTAGTGTGAATGTGCACTATCTATAATAGTAAAATTAAACTTTCCATACTTCTGGTCTATTACAACAAAACCAAATTAATTGTAAAGTCATATCTCCAGTTTGATACCTCTAGTTCTCTCAGAACTTCTGGAGTCTTTAGATTGCTCTCTCCTCTTCCTAACATGTCCCCACTATATTTTAAATTCATATATCACCAGGACATTCCTTTCTCCTCTTCTCTTATTAGAACACACTATTAATCCCTGCCTGACAATTTGATCATTGCAAAGTCCCAGGTTTGTCAATTTTACATTCAATCATCCAAGTATCTATGGCAATGAATTTATGGTAATATAGTCTTGTATTTTTGTACTTTGGATTTTTCTGAGGATAAATTGAAGTGCTATTTAACATGAATGATGGGCAACCACACCCTTTGGCTGGTTCCTATTGTTGGTGAGGCTCAGGAAGGATCTTCCCTGAGTTCCCACAACTCCTTGGCTGATGTGTTTGCAGTATTAGTTGTGAGCCATGTTCAGGCAACTGTCTTAAATGGTGCTATTGGCCACATGAAAACTTGGAAAGAAAGTGCATCCGATCAATGTAAAACCTATTCCTTTAGCAAAATATAACTCAACACACACACACATTTTGAAGGAAGGCAGCATCTTCCTTCATAGTCAAGGACTAGCACATAATTATCAAGGGCAGAAATGTAAAGAACATGAGAAACTTGATGATGGAATTGGTTCACATTTATTATTAGAAATCCTATTTGAAATCCAGAAGAGAGCAACTTAGTGGATAAAAACATGTCAGAGAGTAGGTGACAAAGAATATGAGAAAATTACAACTTTTTTCTCACTGAATTTAATAATTTTTTGAACCAAATTCCTTGCCTGACTGACAAAATGATCTGTCTCTACAAGGATGTAGACTCTAGGAGACTTCTTTCTGCCATTGTGCTGATCTACAACATGGTTAGTCTGGAATTTGTGTATTTCACTTGTCAATATGAACTCAGAATTACCCAACAGAACACAGGAACACATTTTCTCCTTCAACAAACACTCATTGAACACAAAGTCAGAATTCTACTGTACTGAGGTACAACTGAGTATAAGTGAAGTCAGCATTTAAATTAATCTTTAAATTAGAAAAGAAAGCATGCATGTGTTCATGTGTAAAGAATGGCCACCATGATGAAAAAACAGATAAGACAGTGTACTTGTGAGATTTAGTATAATACCATAGGTTTACGCAGTCTTGTCTTATGCCTCAGGGAAACATGCTTAGAAGTTAATGGACAATGCTGTTTTACATTTCAAACAGGGCAAATAGAGTAATATAAGAACACATGTTTCTAGCATCTTCAGATATTCAAATAAGTAAATATTCAAATTCTGCTTTATTATTTTTGAAATATATTTGTTATTTTCACTTTGATATGAATGCCTCTAAAATACTTTAATAATCTGTGCTTTGATTAGAGGAATTTGGATATAATATGTATGAGTTTATCTTCTTGTGACTTAAAGGACATTATTTGAAATCATCTGCTTGGGTTGTGTTTCTATAATGTGACACTCATCAGATTTTTGAGGTCTAAATCTGAAATGGTCCTAAATAGCTACATAGTCACTGATTTCACTGCCAATATTACTTTTTTCATTTCCATCTTACATTTCAGCATACTAAATTCCAGTGTTTTTATTTTTATTTATTTATTTATTTTTACCAAGAGAAACATCAGATGAATTGACAATTACCAGATCAATAATTACCAAACTAAAAAGTAAATGGAATTATGTTTTTATCAGAAGGTGGATGGATAAAAAGGGCAGAGTAGTAGTTCTCAATTGTAATCATGTCTCATTATCTTCTGGAGAGCTTGTTAATATGCAGGGTGCTGAGCTGCACCCCAGACTTTCTGATTCAGCAGATCCAGAGGCAAAACTTGAACATTTTCATTTCTAACACTTTTACAGTTAAGGTTGGTAAATTCCACTTCGAGAACTATTGCAAAAAAAAAAAAAAAAAAAAAGGATAAGGATTGTCTGAAGGGATAGATTTTAAGAAAAAATTGGAAATTACCTGGAAGTCTGCAAGTAGAAAAGGGAGGACCAAGTTTTGTCACATGAAGATAGACAGCTGGTGGGGAGTAGAATCCAGGAGTTTGTATAAAATGGTAGCTAGAGTTCCATGTTGCATGTTAGTTCACCAGGTAATTTCAGGAAAATGCATTAAATGCTTCCTACATTATAAACTGATAGTTTGTTCTCAAAAAAAACCCAAAAAACCCAGCTCTCATGTTTCCTCTAATAGGTGGGCCCGGATGGCCCATTAGTTTGACCCTGTGTGGCATTCCTAATGTCTGTATATTCTAATCCAGTGGTTGCCACTAAAGTGCTTTGCCAACAGATTTTGTTCTCAGACAGTGCACAGCCCTGAAAAGAAAATCACTTTGCAAATCCAGTGATTTCATGGGCCACTAGGCTCTCTGCATTCTCTATTACCCAGTTTATCTTTTGTTCATTTAATGCATCGCAAACAACATTGAATTAGTTTGTTGGACAATTAGGTAAGATATTAAACTAAAGATGTACATATAAATATGTCAAGTAATTATTTTAAGAATATCTCTGTAAGGTGCAGAGAATGCACTTTGGGAAAGCTTTTTCCCCCTTGCTCTCTTTAATAGTTCAATAAGTCTCAACTTTTATAAATAAGGCAACTTTTTCCAAGGTGTGCACAAGTAAGAGAAAGAATTTCCTATAATGGATGTTTAAAAAATCATTTCCAAGGAAATTAGCTCTTGTAAACATCCTGGAATAAATGTCAGGAAATTAAATTGGTATTTGTTAGCAGAATGAACATCCCCGATATAGTCCACTCTTGTAAAGGTTAGGCCTAGTTTCTAGTCTCCATCTCTTCCTCCCTGACCTGTGGCAACCCAAAGTCTTCCTGCAGTTTCAACTTGACTTTCAGCAACGTTGGATCATTTCAGGATGTCAGCAAGCTGTGCTTGATCTTGTTTTCTTTCCTCTTCTTGAATATAGTGTCTTGGTTCTGGCAAATGGTTTTCAGTCTATTCCTAAGTCTTTCTTGCCTGTTCCCCAGGCACCCAAATTTGATAACTACTCTTTGGCTTAATTCTCTTTTGTTGCCTGCTACCATCCTTCCCAGGAAAAGGGGATCTCAGTCTTGGTTTCTGGACCTTTCTCCATAAGGACAGGTATCCTTCCATCCTACTCGTAAGAATTGTCTGTTTTAATCAACTTTTTCACAGCTGCAACCAAAATACCTGACAAGAAGAATTTTAGAGGAAGAAAAATTTATTTGGTGCTCATAGTGTCTGAGATTTCAACCCATAGATGGCTGACTCTGTTCCTCAGGGGCCAAGGTAAGGCAGAACATCATGGTGGAAAAGGGTGGTGAGGAAAAGTAGTGCAGGACATCACAACAGGAAGCAGAGAGAAAGATCTGCTCACCACAGACAAAATACAAATCTCAAGGGCACACCCCTAATGATCCACCTCCTCCAGCCATACCCCATTTGCCTATGGCTACTACCCAGTTCATTCCTATTAGAGGATTAATGTGCTGATTATGTTAAAACATACGATTTAATCATTTCACCTCTAAACCCTCTTGCATTATCTCACACATGAGATTTTTGAGGTACACCCCACATCTAAACCAGTCTCCTATTTTGCCCATCATTTTGGAAGGCCAACGCTTCATTTATTACTCTTTCCAGATATCTATTTACCTGGCATATATCTGTGGTCACCTGATCCTATTGGACATGTTGCTCTAGTCTCTATTTACATTTGTGATAGTATCCATCCACCTACAGCCTATTCAAGAAGGGTCTTTCCCCAAATTATTCCAGTTCTTTCTTGCCTGACCTATGATTTCATATTTGGTTTGTTCATTTTGAAAGCATTGTTTACTGGACACCTGGATACGTATGTGCCACTGGAATGAAGAAGATAGCACTTCTCCTAAAGAAACTCATTCTAAATGACAAAGCAGACAATTGAAATACAATGCCTTAAATGGTAAGTTCTAGAAACTTTTCTCACTAGGATATAATACTGGAGATCAAATAATCGCTCTCCCATAAACATTTATTCCACTCTCATTTGTTCAAACCCTAGTGTGCTCAGGGCATTTTGTTAACACATGAACAATGGACCAAGAGGACCTTTCTGAAAACTGTCAGACCCAGACATTCACCCTGGCCTGAAGCACCCAAGATCTTTTTCCTCCAAATACAAATGATATTTGACTTCTGTTACTTAGACTCCAATAAAAGCCCTTTATAATAGCCTCTAGGACTGTCTCCTGCTCCTTCTGCATCCATGCATACACTGGATTCTGGTAATTATAGTAGGATGGAGGATAGGAAGTTGAGTCACATTTCTTTCCCAAACTCTGAACTGAATGTCAGCATGTTTCATTGCACCCTTCCTGATTAGCTGGAATCAGGTATTCTGAAGGCATGATATTTTTCTGAGCTGACTGCAGTGCCTGACAGAACACGTAGAAGTAGATAGGGGTGATAAATCCACTTCAGCTTCCAAAAGTCAGCATTAAACTCTGAGTGGCACAATTGCCTTGAGTTTATGTGGAAATGCCCACCATGATGTCTCTCCTACCTCAGAACTCACAGAAGAGACAACTGGCCCATCCCTGCGACTCTCAAAGTGTCTTATGACAGGACTTACCATTTCATAATTCTGCATTGCTAAGCCTCCTGTGGCTTTTGACTGACGGAATGATATGTGAGTCTGAGATGGGTTTATCAGGGATTCCTCAGACATTCTAGGGAAATGTGAGTATTGCCCTGCTGCCTGTCACCCTCACTCTAGAACTAATAGAAACTTTTCCATGCTCTATTGCAATTCTCACTGAATTCTGAACCATTCTTAGCATACTGGAGGACAATTTTGAAACAAGTCTGGAAATAACTTTCTTATCTAGTCAATTTATCTAAAGTTTAATGAGGATTCTGAAGAGAAGACTCAGGTATTTGGCTGAGAGAAGGTAGAAAAGCCAAAATAAGGGGGAGGGGCCTTAGTTATAGTGTGGAAGGGCATAGAACACTCCAGAGACACATAGCAAATTAGACTAAAGCCATGGTCCCTGACACCAGCAGTAATCCTAAGGGTTACTTTCAGTTGTGCTTTGTAGATAATGGGAATACAAAATTAGTCACTTAACCTCTTTTAACATCTATTCATTCATTCTTCATGTACTCTATTAAGGAAAAAAAAAAAGTCGGGTACCATGGTGCACAGCTGTAATCTCAGTGGCTGGAAAGGCTGAGGCAGGAGGATTGCAAGTTCAAAGTCAGCCTTAGCAAAATCAAGGCCTAAGTAACTCAGTGAGACCCTGTCTCTAAATAAAATGAAAACTAAGGCTTGGGATGTGTGTGGCTCAGCAGTCAAATTCCCCTGTGTTCCATCCCTGGGACCACCTCCACCAAAAACCAACAACTTGTTAAAGTGCTAAACATATTTTAAGGAGTTGAGAAAGTAAAATATATACTATTTGGGTAGATTGTGGTTCTATTTCTTATCTCTCTCATTTTCTTGTACACTGAGAAACTTTTATGAACTTGGAGTCAAATGTTTCTCCTTCCCTCTTATTTATGAGCATATATCTCTCATTCCAGTTTTAAAGTATCACTTGTAAATTACCAAAAGTGTTTGCAAATCTGGTTGTCTTTTATTTCTTCACAATATTTTATTGTGCACTATAAATTCATTAATTATGTAGGGCATGTGCAGGCTTGTAATCCAAGCAACTCTGAAGGCTGAGGCAGGAGGATTGCAGGCCTCAGCAACTTAGTGAGCCCTCAAGCAACTAGCAACACCCTGTCTCAAAATAAAAAATACAAAGGGCTGGGAATGTTGCTCAGTGGTTATGCACCCCTGGGATGAATGCCTTATTTTTTGTTAAAAATAAGAAACTATTTATAAAATTGTAGCTCAGGCAAGGCAGACTATAAACAAAGGCTTGCCGGCCACTAATACAAGTTTATCCTGCAATATGGATGACTTTTCTGGTGTACCATGAATTCCTTAGTCATAATGAATTATTCCATAAAACTGTATTTAGAGACTTTTAAAAATGCAGATTATTAGACTGAGAAACCACTTTGTCTCCTAAGGAACATTTGCAGGCTGTTGTGCAAATCTGCATTTGAGCAACTTTCACATTATGATCTTAGTGAATTCTTGACCAGATGGACTTGAACAGCTGCCACCCATGCCCGGTAAGTCCCTTTGCTTGAAAAGACAAAATAGCTCATTTGTTTGCAATTCCTTCCTGAAAGTACACAAGGGCAATTTTCTACATTGTGAATTACTTCTATCAGAGCAACATTTTCCCTGAAAGACCACAGCTCATTATGCTATTTAGAAACAAACAAAAAATATGCACAAACATTTTTTTCAGGACTCTTATAATTTGTGCCTAGAAGGGACAAGTTCCTTTTCAGATTTAGTTTTAAAAAAATGTTCTTGAGTTGCCTTTACTTTCAAGCTGACATGGAAGGTTATATCTGAGAGAACCCCCCTCTGAAATAATAATGGCTTACATTTGTATAACTCTATATGTTTTTCAAAGTACTCTCAGACACATTATCTCATTTGATTTTCAAAGCAATTCAGTGAAGTAGACAAAGTGGGTGTTTTTAATAGGTTATTTTATAGATAAAGAAACATACTCACTCCACAAGTATTTTCTGAGTATCTGCTAACTCCATTGTATTGTATAAGGTGTTATGGGGGATAAAATAGTATATTCCTAAAAGAATCTTATTTTCAGATAAGACAAAAAACCACAAAGCTGTATAATATGGTACAAAAGGTGACATATGGATAAGCATTAGGGATTTTAAAATGAACAAACTATGTTCTAGAGGGTTCTGGGAGACTTTTTGAAGTAGGTAGCACATGGAATATATGTGCCTGGGAGATGCTTAGAATCCATGAGAATTTTGACTCTTATCACATACTCTTACAACCTTAGAAAGCAAAAAATATATATAATAAAATAAATCTAGTTAATACTGACACCTGATGCTGGAATTGTTTCCATGCCATCCTGGGCAAAAATATTTGAACAGTTATGGTTCTTAAAAATTCTACCTCACATACACATGAAATCTCCATCTCTGCAATTCTTCTACCTCTTGAAGACTGGAACAAAGCAACACTAATCTATGTTTTTATCCTGTGGAAAGTCTTTAATATTTCTGTAGTCAGCTTGGTGGCTTGATCTGCCTTTCATCTTTTCTTCTTTTTATTAAATCTTTACACTTCTCTAGGTATTCACAGTTCTCATTATGCTGCTGGACTCATATCATTTGTCCAAATTATCTGTAACTTCTGCCCTTCTAAATTGAGGCACTGTAGTAGGTATGAGGATCTGAATGGGAATCTTAGTCTCTGCCTCTAAACACCACAGTTACCTTCCCAATTCACCTTCAGCATGTGCAACCCTGCTAATTGGGAACATTTCTTACACATCGTAGTAATTATCATGTGCAAGTTGCTTAATTAATGTGCCTGGAGTGAGTTATGAATGTTTTCTTAAAGAACAAAGGCCTCTTCTGTTGTTGATGGTTTCCCTTTGATTTTCTATTTTTTTTTCTTAATCCATTTGTGATCTATGCGTGCCTACCCAGATGATGTTTGCTTAAGGGAGTAATACCGAAGCTCTAATAGAACAAGGATCCTTGGCATTTTGTTTCTCATTCTTATTAACTGAGAAAATAAAAATTAATAGCTCATGTAAATTAATAAGCCAATACTGACCTCTGGTGTGTAATGAAGAAATTGCTCATTGGATGAACTAGTGGACGCTTGGGAATAGTTTTATGTTTCAAAGTAAGACTATCTTTCTAAGTAAAGAAGTTGCCTAAGTTATAATTACAAATGTGGATATTGGGAAATATGAAATTAACTAACTGAACAGAGAGAATGTTTAATTTTAGTTCTTTGTGGTGGGTAAGTAAAAGGTTAAAACCACTGACCGTGGCACAGTCCCATTCAATACTGTTTTTGTCTGATTGGGTCAGATTTTAAGCTACTGAAAACACAGTGAGTTGAGAAATGATCTACCCTCCCCAGTTGACTCCATATAAACTGGATTTTTAAAACAAGACCTGTTGTGAATTTCCCCAAGTCCCCTTTTCAGATGGTAGTGTTGTAGGGACAGACGAGGGAAGGCACCGAAGATAGCAGGCCACATTTTTATTTGGCTGCAGCCAGGTTTAGAGGGCATGGCTTTTGGTGTAATCAATTAATCCCCTGAACCCTGAGTTCAATTAGTTTCAGAATTTTATACCTGGCATGTAAGGGGAGGGGCTCAGAAGTTCACAGTCTGCAGAAGTTCACGTAAAAGCAATTTTTTTCTTTCACTGTTTTGGGCAAGTTAACCCTTCAAGGACAACACCTGAGAAGGGGAGAGCTTCTTCTCCCCTTTCTTACCTTCTCCTACCAGCTGTTACCATGGAGCCCAGTTGGTGACTTCTCTTATCTTGGAAATGTAGACATTTCTTTGAAGCCTCCGCTCAAGGCCAGAGGCCTGTTTACACATTTCTACAAACTACTATACTGGATACATGTTTGTTAAAAACTAGTAAGGGGGTGTTCAGCACCTGGAGTGCTGATTTCTTCCCAGCCAGTGGCCAAGTAAACAGGGCAACACAAAAATAGGAAGTTTATCTACGTTGAACTCTTTTGTAGAGACTCTTTTGCTGACACTCCTAAAATCAGCCATGGTGAAGACTTCTGGAGAAGCCCAGTTAAGACTTTTCTGTGGAGAAAGGGGGTGCCACTATAGTAGGTGTGTATTCATTGATTCTCCCCAAACTGCCCTTTCACTTATTTCAGATTCAAAATCCCAAAGTCATCTGTTTCTGACTTTACTTGTTCTTCTTCATTATCCTGTAAAATTCTAAAGCTATGCCATCTACCTGGGATACTCTTGCTTTGTCATTCAAAAGCCTAGCATTTGTTAGATAGGTTCTTATTTCAGATTCCCTGTTGTCCTTCCTGTTTTCAGTATGTACCTTTCCCTCACACTCCATGCTCAAGACAATCCATCTACATAGCACTCCCCAACCTATCACTTCTTCCTGGGCAGAGCTACTGGGGGGTGCATGGTAAGGGCTTCAGGTGAGTCACACATCTTGGAGACAGAGATGCAAGTCATGCAGATTCAGGCCTCAACCCCACCAGCAGCCCTAGTGCTGGCTCACCCTACCTGTGGCAGTGCTCAGAGGATCTTAGAAACTCACCTGATGAGGGTGTCTCCCTAGGCCATTTGTCAGTGGACCCAGATTCCAGTTCCTGGCCCTGCCACTGACTTGCCATGAGACTTCTGCCACTCCATTCAGCTCCTAGACTGCCAGACTTCCATCTCCCAGTCCATACAAAGAAGTGATCAAACTAGATGACCTCTAACATCCCAGGAAGTACTCTAATTCTACAGCTCTCCAAACACAGGCTTAGGAAGCCAAGCTGGAGTGTGGTTCTCATATCCTGCACTGTTCATGGAGTTCCTTTCTTGTCTCACCTTTAGTTTGCTTAGGTGGTCCTGTCCTGCACTTTCTGAGATACCATAGCACTCTACTCACCACAATCTATAAGTCCTAGTTGTCTTTTTCTCCTTGGTATCCTGATATTGTTGCAGCAAACAGACCAGTTGAGAAGCAGCAAGCAGCACTCAAGAGAAGGAGAACTCTGAACTTTATTTTATACTGGTAGGCCGAGAGAAGAACAAACTCCAAATTATGAGCCCTGATCCACAGTTTCTCACAATATTTATATGTTATTTGGCATCATCTTAGACCTGCCCTATATATATATATATATATATATATTTTTTTTCCTTTTAAAAAGTTTCTTAATCTATTTCACTTAAGGTATTATGCAGGGTCTCTAAAATAAAGCATTCTTAAGGAAACAGTTAAAAAGAAATAGCTCTTTTCACAGGCATCTGTTAAATCTCTAGCTTTGAAAGCCCGGCACAGGAATGTTACCTTTCAAAAAGGAGTACTCAGACTCCTAGAGACTAGGTCCAAAATATAGGGATCTATGGTTAATTAGGTTTCCTGAAGAAAGGCTGACAGAAGGGAAGGGGAACTAATCCTTTCCCCAGGCATAATGTTCTTGTAATTTCATTTTACAACTGGGTCTGGTTTTTGCCATCTCAGTATGGTAGGTTGTTAGTAGCTGTCTATTGAGTGAATGAAAAAAAAATTATGAATATCTTGTCTTCATCTTGCAAGTATGTAATCTGCCACATAGTCCTTAGAAGCCTGTGCATGCTAGAAGTTTAGAATCAGCATAGAATTTTTGTCCTGATTCTATAAATCAGGTTTTATGCAAAAATTCTGCCTAGTAAAATTTTTCCAAAGCAAAAAAAAAAAAAGAAAAAGAAAAATCGTTGTAGTCCATGCTGGCAAGATATGGAGGACATCAGTTGCCAGTGGGAGCTGAATCACTCAGCATGTAGAGCAAGAAGTTTAAGTTCCCAGACCTAGGCACACTAGGAAGAAGCAGGAAGAGGCAGAGATACGGTAGAGGCTGAGAATGGCATTGGTGAGATGGCCTTAGACTGAACATGATTTTTCAGTTATCAATGTGAAATCATCTGAAAGATGATAGAGCAGCCAGGTAGGCTTTGTTCTTTAATAAACTCTATTTCCTATTATTAGGTAAGCCTTGTTCTTTAATAAGGTCTATTTCCTGTTATTAGCAACAATTATGTTAACTTTATAAACCTCCATTTTCCTCAAAGCTTGCCCCTTCCAATTCCATTTATACTCAACTAATGATCTATCTTCTATTTTTGAGAGTTAATTAGTGTTGAACATGAAAAATTCCTTCATTTCCTACCACCAGATCTGTAAATTTGTTTTCTTCAGAATTCTTTTTAACTAGTGCTTTTAATGCATGCAGATGGCCCGACATGGGGTGTCAAAACCCAACCAGGATATAAGACAGAGTCTAGATAGAGGTTATTTTCTAGCATTTGTGGTCTAAGCTCAAAGAGCTGGTGAGAAGCAAGCATTCACACAGAGCCCTGGCACAGAGTACAGCTCCATAAAGAAAGAGCGGGTAAGAAAGGGTATTGTGTTTAAGAAGCAGCTCAGTGTGTGATTTTTAGAGTCCAAGCAGGAGGGAGATGACATCTATATTCATCTTCATAGCCATCTGCAGAGGGCTCCATGGTGACCATTATTGAAGCCAAGCAACAGGAGAAGGAATTTGTGTACAAGTAGTGGCAGGCCATCAAGGAATATCAGAGCCCAAGCAAGATGGAAAGTGCATTACCTCAGAGGCATAGGTGGTTAAGATGTCACAGCCTGAGCAGTGTGCAGCAAACACTGACATGGGGTTAGTCCAGGACCAATGAGAAGAGTGTCTATGTGAAAAGGGTAGTAACCTAGGGCAGGGGTCAGAATGACATTTAAGAATGAAGGAAGGTAAGCAGGGGGTATTGAAGCCAGAGTAGAGTAAGGAGGGTGAGTACAGATAGGTGAACCTTAGTGTAGAGCCCAAAGGTCTTGAATGGTTCTGAGGATGAAATAACAGCTATGCATTAAAAATAACACAACCAATGCTGACAGTTAATGTTGTGGCTCTGTAGGAGAAGCCTTATTTTATGAAACAAACCCCAAAGATTTTAATAGTGATTTGGCATCAAGTCCGCAACTTATTTTTCAAATGGTTCAAGAAAAGATTTCTTTGTGTTTTTACTTGCAACTTTTGTCTGAACTTGACAATATTTCAAAACGTAAAATATGTATATATTTGAAATGCTACAGCAAGAAAAATTAAAACAACAAGATGATATTAAGAAATGTTGAGAATGTCGAGCAAGTGGTCCATCATTAGCCAAAACTTTATTATGTGGAACTCAGACAACTCTGAAATCTTGGGAGAAGAACTCCCGGTTGTCTTACCTACAGGACAGCAATTTTTTACAGTTCTAATTCTGGCCTATCCACTAGCACAGACTGTTCCCTGATGATACTGTCATGGGTAAGTGATGCAGGAACAGAAACATTGCTGATCTGTGAAATTGGACAATGCATTAAATCTGTCTTGGTATTTAAACCAGACTAAGTACCATGTTTAATTGAGTTTATGAAATGACATCTTGTTCAGGGCAAGGATCAGTATGGAAGAGAAACTATGATGGATATAAATTAAATGCCTAAGTTAAAGTGAAATTGTCATACACACAAGTCAGTAATTTCAGAACCATGTCTCAAATGAATCACAAATTGACCTCTTTGAACATACTGTAGGAAATATTTTGTGTGACATTATATGGCATGAATTTTAAAATCGAATCTGACTACTTTCCAATTGTATGTCCAAAAAAATCATGACTGGAAACCTTCTCTCTTGGCATTTCCTGACATTTTTTCTTAGTACTGAGTTAATGAAGGGCTTCAAAGCTAAATTCATGGGAAATGCAAGAGCTTACATAATTGTTAATATCCAAATCTTAGGGTTTAGCAACTGTAGCATATCTAAAGACACAAAACCCACCTTCTCTGATTTCCTGGAAACTCCAGATTGCAAATGCAGACCTCAGTGCATGTGGAAGTGTCCTACAGGCACGATTTTCATAAAAGGAAAAAAAAATAGTTGTTTTAATTTGTAGACCAGACTCTGTACTCCTGAAATCTGAAACTAATGAGCCACTTTCTCAGAGAATTACCTTTTCTAAATAAACAAGGTCTTTTGCACTGACCCAGGACTCTGAGTTCTAGCTGAAAGACTAATTATACCAATATTATAATGGGCACATCTACAACAATACAAAAGAATATTCTCCCCATCTCCAAAGTCAGATGCTTAATCAGATGAAATCCAATTTATTCATCTGGAATGTCCTTAATGTTTTTCTTTATACCACTAAAGGAAGTGACTTTTAAGAATTTCAAGTTCATTATTTTTACTTTTTATTCAATATGTATAAAAAATTCTTTACAAGTGAATTTTAAAACTGAATTTCACCCTTGGTAATTTAATTTGAAAGAAAATTAGAACAAATCATTATAAGCAGAATGCTTTCAATTAAAACATAATTAATTAAATGTGCAGATTCAGAATACATTTGGATGTGCAATTTGGTGACTAATTATACCGGATATCTAATTTTATGGTTAAATTTCCAGCTACACCCCTGGTCTTGGGATGGGATGATTCAGTCAACTTGAAATTGATGTGTCAATATTCTTCTAAAACTGAAGAGATTCCCATCACATAATTAAAATAACTTATAGGTTCAGATATTATCTATCACATAATTAAAATAACTTATAGGTTCAGATATTATCTATCACATAATTAAAATAACTTATAGGTTCAGATATTAGATATTTCTAAATCTGACATTGGTTTAAGCTGCCTTAGTATTTGAAAATTTTGTAAAATATTTTCAAAGCTTCTAAAAGGGAGGCAATTAATGAATGAGTGAAGAGTTCATGAATGTAAGAAGCATTTGTTGAATGCCTACTATGCACCAGGCAGGTGTATTCTTGTGTTGTACCCTACGTATATCAGCAATCAATCTCTCATCTCTCAGCTAACACTGCTGTATCCTTTCCTGCAGGCAGAATCTGGAAACCCACAAGTTACCTTTCCTTGAAGCAGCACATCATTTCACAGAGCATGATAGAAAGACCCTTGGATCAGATATCTCCCCTAGCCTGAAATGTAGCAATTAGCATTTCCATCCACTGAGTTAGTCATTTTTCTCTTCAGATAACTTCTTTGAAAATGCAAATGTCCATCAAAGAGAAAAGCAGTTACCTTTTTAGATTACTGAAGCTT
Source organism: Marmota flaviventris (assembly GCF_047511675.1). NCBI lineage: Eukaryota > Metazoa > Chordata > Mammalia > Rodentia > Sciuridae > Marmota > Marmota flaviventris. The sequence goes on from NC_092508.1 coordinate 91,348,138, forward strand.
TCATTTTAGTGGGTTTGGCAGATAATATGCTTCAGGATTTGGATACTCCACTGTAAAGGCAGAATGGAGAGCCCGAGCAGATAGGAAATTGATGGGGAGAAGAGGTACAATAAAAGAAGACAGACAATTGACTTAAGTCACTTTGTCTTGCTAATGACACAATACTACACGTTCCATAAATTGTAAAGAAATGACTTTCATTTTGGCTCATGGTTCTGTTCCAAGTTTGAAGCCCACATCTGGTTACAGTTTTCTTGGTAGAGTTCCAGGCAGAACAGGTTATCACATGGCAAGAGAAAGGGAGTGTGAGAAAGACCCAGACAAATTGGCTTTCATCGCCAATTCACTCTTAAGATAACCTAGTAAACCATTAATCCATCACCTGCATAATGGACAAATCCATTCATGATACCAGAACTCTACTCACCTCTGAAAGGCTCTACCTCCTAATTCTTCATAAAGGGAATATATTTCAACATGAGTTTCACAGGGACAAACTACTCAAGCCATAGCAAGGATATCAGCATTTTCTATCTCATGATGGCATCTTGCTTTGTTCCTAGAGTCATTGAGGGATGGCTTCATTTCCATTTTCTTGTGCAGTTCTGTGATTTAGATTTCTGACCTTTGGAATGTGAGTAGAGGAACAGAAACACCAAGAAAAAAAAAAAGCAGAGACTTTATTTTTAAAGAAACTTTAAGTAGGAAGTCCCAAACCATGATTCCCAGCCTGCACTGCTTATTGGAACCACCTGGGAAATTAAAAAACACTATTCTTGCATCCCATGCTCAGAGATTTTTTAAAAATATTCCCCCAGATGATTCTGACATCCCTACCAAGGCTGAGAGCCATTGCTTCAAGGAGCTCAACATAATTAAATGAATTTTAACAGGTGCCCACAGGACTTAGAAAAATTCAGCACAAGGCATAAATGTCAAAAGCAGTATAGTAGTGTTTTGCTTCACCATCCAGCATCCAGCTCCTCCAGAATTTTCCTCCCTTCCTCCTCTCATCTTTTCCCCATGTACCCTGTACAAGGAACTATCAGATGAGGGACTGTGCCACTGGACAGCTCAAGACTACAATAACAACAGCAAATGTGAGACATCAGAAAACCCAATCTTTAGTGAAGAAGTGCCAAGGGAAGCAGGTCCCACTAGATAATCTTTGAGTGATCTAAGATTCCCTAGAAATGATTCAGCTTTGCAATGATAGTTGATTTCTTGTGATGAGATACAGGGAAGAAAGTTAATTTTTTTCTTTGAGCTCATATATCCTTGCAGAAGGCAGCAAGGAGGGTCAGAGAGGTGCGGCAGAGTGAGACAAAGTGAGAAAAACGGGCAGGACACAAGAAATGAATATGCTATTTCTTTTTGAAGACTCCATTCCCTCTGACATACCATGGGTCTAAATGTCCTGTTTTATTCTTTGCGTCTTTTACCCATGTCTGCCTGGAATAGTTGGATTCCCTAAATTTTAATGATAGCTTGAGAGAAAGGATTATCAGAGTTAGCCTAACAGGCATTTTCTGTGAAACAGGAGGAAATACCCTGGGGAACAGTTGTTGAATATGAATATATGATCAGACACAAGTAGAAGCCTTGCCTAAACAGACTGTTGAGTCCCATTCCCAGGATTTCTGATTTATCAGGTCTGAACTGGGGCTTGAACTTTTGCATTTTTAGCAAATTCCTGGGTGACACTGATGTTGCTATGTGGACATCACACATTAAGGACCACTGCCTCTAGGGATGAAAAATGAAATGGAGTTATCAGCACTCTATCCTTAATGAGATTGCTTAAGGCATTGTGTTGGGGATGTATTTTGTCATATACATGATAAAGTAAGAATACTAGCAAGTAACATATTTTAAAAGTAAAATATAGTACAGAACATTCCAGAAGTTCCGAGAAGGACACAAAATGAATTAGTAATGAGGCCGAAGAGACTGGTTAGAAATAACAAGAATAATGTCAAGACCATGAATCACAGGAGCAGTGATGGTGAGTGGAGCTGAGTTTGTTAGAGAACAATTGAGCCTTTGGACCCAAGGACAAAACTCAAGGTTTTAAATACTAGAAAGTGAAGGACCATGGTTATTTATGCCAACTAAGAATCACTCCTTAACCAGGCATGTTGGTGCACAGCTATAATTCCAGCTACTGTGGAGGCTGAGACGAGAGGATAACATGTTCAAGGTGAGCCTCAGCAATTTGGAAAGATCCTGCCTCATTTTTTTTTTTTTAATGATAGGGGACTAGAGATGTAGGTCAGTGGTAAAATGTCCCTGGGTTCAGTCCTCAGTACTGTGAGGTGTGGTGGGGTAAACTAGTCCCCTTGTTTCTTGATCATTAAAGAGTCTTCAGTTAGATCTACAAAGGGTCTGGTCAAAGAGCATAGTGGTTAATCAGTTTCAGCTGGCTAGGACCCATTGGGATGATGTACAACATTTAATTTTGCTGTCTCCTAGGCAAGAGCTGCTGCAAGTGAAAAATCTCCTTTTTATAGAGAAGAAAACTTGGAGGGGCAGCCAAAGGTAAATCCCACAGGCAACGCCAGACAAGGATTGACAAAAGATAGAGAAGAGTTCATTGGCACCAGGGATTTATGACATAAAAGTATCCTCAAATTGGAGATGGCAAGACTCTTATTGTTGAACAGATTGTGTTTGATCTCAGGGAAGGAATGACATGAGTCTGAAAGGAGAAATAAAGATATTAATGCAGTATTTAAAAGATGTGACCATAAAATGGCAAGTATAATCACAAAAATAATGACTGTCATGTCCCAGTGAATGGTCGCTTCAAAATAGTTACCTAGGAACAGTAAATATTTAGAATTCTGTTCAAAATAAATTTTGAGACACACAAAAAATAGAACTTATTATGTTGTTACTTGTGTATGTAGAAATTTTTCAATGTTCTACGTGACTATACACTCATCTTCTAAATCCATGGGATTTACATCCATGTGGATTCAACTAATAGTGGAGCAAAAGAAAAATTTTTTTTTAATTAGTGCCCCTGTATTGGACATGTACAGACTTTTTAAAAACCAGACTCCTTAAACAATACAGAATAACAACTATTTACATTATATTAGGTGTTTTAAGTGATCTAGAGCTAATATATAGTATGTGGGAAGATGTATGTAGACTAAATACAGATACCATGCCATTTTATATTGGAAGTTTGAACATCTTCAGATTTTTATATCTGTCAAGGAACCCAGAACCAATTATCCACAGATAACAGGGAATAACTGTATATATTTCTCCCAACCTTATTCCATATGACTATACTGATTTTACTCCACATGACTTGGCCTTTTTTCTAAATTTCCCAAACTATTTTGAAGAACCATTAAGGAGATTCAAAGAATTTGATAGGCTATAAGGAAAATTCTGAGAAAAGCAACAAACGTATGATTAGGAACAACAGTAATGATGCCTAGGAATAGTTTGGAGAGACAGAACTTATTTGGATATATAAATTCTGGTGTGTTTGATAAAGGAAAAAAATCCTTAATAAAGCAATTCTGAGTCTCTCCATTTTCATCATTATAAAATGTTGATAAGTGTTTAGAAAGCAGAAGAAATTAGAACCAAACCATCCACAGGTATCCAATATGTCTATACTCTATAATGAAGGTCAATATAATTTCCCAATGGCTCTTCCACTGGGTTAGCCAATATACTGAAGCCAATTTACCATAGAGATTTTCTAAATTAACAGAATTAATTTCTAGACCAATTAAGCAGCTTAAGACATCAAATACCTTTAATTGAAAAATCAAAGAGAAAAATCTAATTGCATGAATATGAAAAATGAATGGCAAAGTAACTGTCTATCTTTTTTCCTTTAGTGGTACTAGGGATTGAATCCAGGGGCAACCTACCACTGAGTTACATCCCCAGTCTTTTTAATTTGATTTTGAGGAAGGGTCTTAATAAATTGCACAGACTGACCTTGTACTTTCTGCCTCAGCCTCTTGAGTCACTGGAATTATAAGCATGAGCTACCATGCTCAACCATTTTTTCCAGTAATGATGAAACCTTATTTTTATGATAGGTTTAGACTGACAGCGGGTCTCCAGGCCCTGACACTTCAGGCTGTGGTAGGGGTATCCACGGAAGATGCTGCATGAGGATATGAATCCATTTTCTGTGTTCCACTGACCTTCTTGTGTGTCCAAAGCCTCTGGTAGAAGAGATGATGACAACAGTAAGTATTTCTAAGCAGTTGAATGGAACAGAACACTGTTGGAGGTTCAGTCTGGTGGATCTGGCAATCAGGAAGTTACCACCAATTATCACCTATAGAGATGAACTGGGTGGTATAGTCTGATGGATCTCTATCTTTCGTCAATCCTTGTCTAGAGTTGCCTGTGGGATTTACCTTTGGCTGCCCCTCCAAGTTTTCTTCTCTATAAAAAGGAGATTTTTCACTTGCAGCAGCTCTTGCCTAGGAGACAGCAAAATTAAATGTTGTACATCATCCCAATGGGTCCTAGCCAGCTGAAACTAACTAACCATTATGCTCTTTGAATGACCAGACCCTTTCTAGATGGTACAGTCTGATGGATCTAAAGAAGAGGAAGAATTGAGATGACCACCAGAGAGAAATAGAGAAGGGAAGTTGTCAAGCTGTCCTGGTTGAGCAGGTCACACCCACCTTGTTTTTAACATGAAATCCCCTAGAAAGTCTAAATATGTGTTAGGGTGATCCCAAAAGCTCATGTGTGAGACAATGCAAGAATTGTTCAAAGCAGAATGGTTGGATTGAAAGGTGTAACCTAATCAGTAGATTAATTCACTGATAGAGATGAACTGGGTGGTAAGTGTAGGCAGGTTGGGTGGGCTGGAGGAGGAAGGTCACTGGGTACATGCCTTTGGAGCAAATATTTTGTCCCTGCTGAGTGGAGCTCTGTCTGCTTCCTGATTGCCAGGTTCTGAGCTGCTTTCCTCTGCCGTGCCCTTGTACCTAGATGTTCTGTTTCACTTTGGGCCCAGAGCTATGGAGTTGACTATCTATAAACTGAGTTCTTTGAAACTCTGAGCCCTAAATAAATTTTTCCTCTTCTAATTATTATTGTCAGGTCTTTTGGTCACAGTGATGCAAACCTGTATAAAACAATATGTATGCATATATATTTTTATTTATTATTTTACAGCAAATTTAAAATGCTAATCATTTTTAATTTTACTATGGTGAGGATTAAGATGAAAATCTAGTTTTGTTCTCTTCTGGGTGTACATCCAGTTGCATCAGTATTATATTAAATTATTCATTATTTTTTCAAGTAATTAAAATACTTCATAGATGATTTATTACTTCTCATCTAGACTGGGTGTCATTTTTAGATTTTCTATTTTTTTCCAGTGTCTATTTGTTCTGCCTTATATAATACTGAATTAACTATTCATGTTTTCTAATATCTGCTAAGTTATCATGATCATTTTCTTGGCTATTATTTGGTAATGGTAATTGGTTTTAATATAATTTTAAGATCACCTTCTTATTTAGAAAAGTGATTGACTTTCTGATTTATATTATATGAAATTCATACATTAATTCAGGGGAATGAGCAATATCATGAAATTAAGCATTCTTAGAAAAGATTGTGTATTTCTTTCACACTGTATTTAGGTTTAGTATTATATCCTTCAACACAATTTTAATAATCTTCTTCCTATGGACCAGTGGCTCTTAAACTAAGTAACACGCTAGAATTATTTACAAGCTCTAAAACATGCATGCCTGGGTTTCACACCCAGAAATTCTAATTTGCTTTGTGATGTGCAGCCTGGACATCAGGATTTTTTAAGCCCCTCAAGGCAGTTTTAACATATGGCCAAAGTTGAGAATTACATAAAGACTGTGCCATTCATGTTAAATCCATTCCTAAGTATTTTATAGTTTTTCTGAATCCTTTTAACTCTCTTCTTTTACCTTTGGTCTGTACAAATTTCCTATTTCTTAATTGACAATGGGAATTCATTAATTTTCTCTAAAGTTTCAAGTGCATTTTTATAGAGTTCCATATTCTCATTGTGTGTGTGTGTGTGTCTGTGTATGTGTGTGCATGTGTGTGTTGTACTTGGATCTCCACATATAATTTATTTCTGTTAGGTTTTCTGCTTTTTATATAGCAATTTTATTTCACTAGGTGTGTATTCTGATTGTCCTGCCTGGTTTCTTCTTTCATTTTTATTCCTGCTTTGACCATGTCACTGAGACTCATTGTGGATTATTGGAGTCGTAGAAGGTGGCAAAAGGCAGAAAGGCTTGTCCCTGTAGTCTCGTTGTCAGGTCTATACCAAGGTAGCAGGAGGAAGCCTCTGGGATGCTTGGATTGAAAATACTCTATTTCTGCAAATGCATTAAATCCTCCACTTACTCATTTGTACTCTTGACTTCTTAGGGATCTAGAAATCTAACTCCTCACAGGAGACCTATATTGCCAGCTGTCCCCTAAGATCTTTGGAAGCCACCCTCCTCCCTGAGGAGTACATTTCTTTGCCACTACTCATCCCTCAGCTCTGATATAGTTCCCTCATCCTTTTGTGCCTTGCCCACGCACAGGAGGGAAACTCCCATGTTTATGTTCTCTGTTGATGCCTAAACAAAGCCCAAGAATCGCTTTTGCCCTGTTTCTCCACGGTCCCAGAGTTCAACAACACCCTTCCCTGATCTCTCTTGTACAAACTCACGTCACAAAGGCATTCTTCCCAAATTTGCAGTTTTCTATAGTTGACTTCTCACACTATTTTGGTCCTCAACTGAGTAGGTGGAATATTGTTGTATAAGGAAAGAAAAAATTGGGGGGCATGTAAGAAGTTATGAAAAAGTATTCTTGAGTGGCATGGGATGGGTGTGTCCCATATCACATATCACCTACACTTACCTTGATAAAATCCTGATACCTTCAAAATTTCCTTTCAATGGGGATGGCAAATCAGTGTCTCACAATCAGGGGCAATGTCACATGTTTCTTCTAAATATCAAAGGGAGATCACGAGGTGGATTAGGTGGTCTTACATAAACAGGCACTATGCTGCCCTAGAATTGTGCTGGCCATGTGTGGCCTGTGACAGATGGCAAGACAGCCCTGCGAGCTGTGCCTGTGAATGCACGATTTCTCCTCTGGTATTCAATTTCTTGATGGAACTTGAACACCCCAGGTCAGCTATCAACAAAAACCAGGGTGAAAAATAGGATGAGTGGCAGGTGCAAAATAATTTCTTTTTTAAAAAATATTTCCGCTTCAGCTTACAGACAAGTTGATTTTTGCTTCTCTCCCAGCTCAGAGAGTGTGAAGAGCACTACTATTCTAGTCTTATTGTCTCTCCACACTAAAAAGACACTTATTTTGTAAGACTTGTGTTTATATGTGTGCTAAATTTGGGGTTGCTTTATTAGGGCAGAGGGAAACTAGGCCTCAAAAAAGAAGAATAGGCCTTACTTGAGTGTTTGTTGTTATTGTTGTTTTAATGTAGCTTATTTCACTTTGCCCTGTCTAGAGTCAATCATAGCATGTACTTATACTTTGACCCCACAGTGTAGGCCACTGGGGAAGAAACTCCACCGTTTTTCAACTTTTCTGCCTGAGTTTTGATGGGCAAGTTGCTCCGTCTCTTAGAATCACCTCTCATTATTCATACATCCACTATGGCCTGTTCCCAGAACTGTTTCCAACAGCTATAATAAAGAAGCCTATCCTCTAGAAATTTCCAGACCTTTGTGCATGCATTTAACCTTCAATGTTGCCAAATGGAGACTGGGTTCATTTTCTATATATCAGGATATGAAGGAAAAGAGATATCTCAGTGCCATTCCATAATCCCAACAAACTGCAGAAACACCTCTCTTGTTAAGCTGGATACAAACTGCTTTAAGGATTCATCTTTCCCATGAAATTCAACACCAATGATTACCTTGCATATAGATATTAGACTTCATGCATTAACCTCAGTGCTAGCCACATGCCTTACATATGTTTCTTTTTTTATTATTTTATTTTCCATCACTATGCCTTGGTGACATGCATAGACATTTTTTATAAGAATATGTTCTCTTACGTTTAGTTTGAGAAATGAATTTATAGAATTTTATATTTTTATTATATATGTTATTGTATTTCTTTTCCAGTCACATAAAAAGTGGTTGCATCGAAATTGTGAATGATACTCATTGTGACAAGTTGGTTATTGAATAACTTTTTCCATTTTATAAATTTTCAGAAATTGAATTCTGGCAGTTTGCCATCCTTTCCCTTTTGTGAAAGGGAAGCATAGTGATACAATCAATGTTTATTTTTATATTCAGAAATAATGAATATTTATTCTTTTTTTATTGGTTGTTCAAAACATTACAAAGCTCATGACATATCATCTTCCATACATTTGATTCAAGTGGGTTATGAACTCCCATTTTTTTACCCAAATACAAGTTGCAGAATCACATCGGTTACACATCCACATTTTTACATAATACCATATTAATGACTGTTGTATTCTGATGCCTTTCCTATCCCCTACTATCCCCCCTCCCCTTCCCTCTCATCTTCCCTCTCTACCCCATCTGCTGTTTTTTAATTCTCTCCCTTGTTTTTTTTTCCCCTTTCCCCTCACAAACTCTTATATGTAATTTTGTGTAACAATGAGGGTCTCTTTCCATTTCCATACAGTTTCCCTTCTCTCTCCCTTTCTCTCCCCCCACTCGTCTCTGTTTAATGTTAATCTTTTCCTCATGCTCTTCTTCCCTGTTCTGATCTTAGTTGCTCTCTTTATATCAAAGAAGACATTTGGCATTTGTTTTTTAAGGATTGGCTAGCTTCACTTAGCATAATCTGCTCTAATGCCATCCATTTCCCTGCAAAATCCATGATTTTGTCGTTTTTTAGTGCTGCGTAATACTCCATTGTGTATAAATGCCACAGTTTTTTAATCCATTCATCTATTGAAGGGCATCTACGTTGATTCCAAAGTCTAGCTATTGTGAATTGTGCTGCTATGATCATTGATGTGGCAGTATCCCTATAGTATGCTCTTTTAAGGTCCTCAGGAAATAGACCGAGAAGGGCGATAGCTGGGTCAAATGGTGGTTCCATTCCCAGCTTTCCTAGGAATCTCCATACTGCTTTCCATATTGGCCGCACCAATTTGCAGTTCCACCAGCAATGTACAAGTGTACCCTTTTCCCCACATCCTCGCCAGCACTTATTGTTGCTTGACTTCATAATGGCTGCCAATCTTACTGGAGTGAGATGGTATCTTAGGGTGGTTTTGATTTGCATTTCTCTGACTGCTAGAGATGGTGAGCATTTTTTCATGTACTTATTGATTGATTGTATGTCCTCCTCTGAGAAGTGTCTGTTCAGGTCCTTGGCCCATTTGTTGATAGGGTTGTTTGTTATCTTATTGTTTAATTTTTTGAGTTCTTTGTATACTCTGGATATTAGGGCTTTATCTGAAGTGTGAGGAGTAAAAATTTGTTCCCAGGATGTAGGTTCCCTATTTACCTCTCTTATTGTTTCTATTGCTGAGAAAAAACTTTTTAGTTTAAGTAAGTCCCATTTGTTTATTCTTGTATTTAACTCTTGGGCTATGGGCGTCCTATTAAGGAATTTGGAGCCCGACCCCACAATATGTAGATCGGAACCAACTTTTTCTTCTATCAGGTGCAGAGTCTCTGATTTGATATCTAGCTCCTTGATCCATTTTGAATTAACTTTTGTGCATGGCGAGAGAAAGGGGTTCAGCTTCATTTTGTTGCATATGGATTGCCAGTTTTCCCAGCACCATTTGTTGAAGATGCTATCCTTTCTCCATTGCATGCTTTTAGCGCCTTTATCAAATATAAGAAAGTTGTAATTTTGTGGATTGGTCTCTGTGTCCTCTATTCTGTACCATTGGTCCACCTGCCTGTTTTGGTACCAGTACCATGCTGTTTTTGTTACTATTGCTCTTTAGTACAGTTTGAAATATGGTATCGCTATACCTCCCGATTCACACTTCCTGCTTAGAATTGCTTTTGCTATTCTGGGTCTTTTGTTTTTCCATATGAATTTCATGATAGCTTTATCTATTTCTACCAGAAATGCCGTTGGGATTTTGATTGGCATTGCGTTGAACCTGTAGAGAACTTTGGGTAATATTGCCATTTTGATGATGTTGGTTCTGCCTATCCATTAACAGGGTACATTTTTTCCATCTTCTAAGATCTTCTTGTATCTCTCTTTTTAGGGTTCTGTAGTTTTCATTGTATAAATCTTTCACCTCTTTTGTTAGGTTGATTCCCAAGTATTTTATTTTTTTTGAGGATATTGTGAATGGGGTGGTTTTCCTCATTTCCACTTCAGAAGTTTTGTTGCTGATATACAGGAATGCCTTTGATTTATGCGTGTTGATTTTATATCCTGCCACTTTGCTGAATTCATTTATTAGTTCTAGTAGTTTCTTTGTAGACCCTTTTGGGTCTTCTAGGTATAGGATCATATCTTCCACAAATAGTGATATTTTAAGTTCTTCTTTTCCTATTTTTATGCCTTTAATTTCTTTTGTCTGTCTAATTGCTCTGGCTAGTATTTCAAGGACTAAATTAAATAGAAGTGGTGAGAGAGGGCATCCCTGTCTTGTTCCAGATTTTAGCGGGAATGCCTTCAGTTTTTCTCCATTTAGAATGATGCTAGCCTGAGGCTTAGCATATATAGCTTTTACAATGTTGAGGTACGTTCCTGTTATCCCCAGTTTTTCTAGTGTTTTGAACATAAAAGGATGCTGTACTTTGTCAAATGCTTTTTCTGCATCTATCGAGACGATCATATGGTTCTTATCTTTAAGTCTATTGATGTGGTGAATAATATTTATTGATTTCCGTATATTGAACCAACCTTGCATCCCAGGGATGAATCCTACTTGATCATGGTGCACAATTTTTTTGATATGCTTTTGTATTCGATTCGCCAGGATTTTATTGAGAATTTTTGCATCTAAATTCATTAGAGATATTGGTCTGTAGTTTTCTTTCTTTGAAGTGTCTTTGTCTGGTTTCAGAATCAGGGTGATGTTGGCCTCATAGAATGAATTTGGAAGAGCTCCTCCTTTTTCTATTTCTTGAAATAGCTTGAACAGTATTGGTATTTATTCTTCTTTGAAGGTTTTGTAAAACTCTGCTGTATACCCATCCGGTCCAGGACTTTTCTTGGTTGGTAGTCTTTTGATGGCTTCTTCTATTTCTTCCTTTGATATTGGTCTGTTAAATTGTGTGTATCTTCCTGACTCAATCTGGGCAAACCATATGACTTAAGAAATTTATCGATGTCTTCACTGTCTTCTATTTTATTAGAATATAGGGTTTCAAAATACTTTCTAATTATCTTCTGTATTTCTGTAGTGTCTGTTGTGATATTGCCTTTTTCATCCCGTATGTTAGTAATTTGAGTTTTCTCTCTTCTTCTCTTCGTTAGCATGGCTAAGGGTCTGTCGATCTTATTTATTTTTTCAAAGAACCAACTTTTAGTTTTATCAATTTTTTCAATGTTTTTTTTTTGTTTCAATTTCGTTGATTTCCGCTCTCATTTTAATTATTTCTTGTCTTCTGTTATATTTGCTGTTGTTTTGCTCTTCCTTTTCTAGGGTTTAGAGATGTAGTGTGAGTTCGTTTATTTGTTGGTTTTTTTCTTTTTTTGAGGAATGAACTCCAGGAAATAAATTTCCCTCTTAAAACTGCTTTCATTGTGTCCCATAGATTCTGGTATGTTGTGTCTGAATTGTCATTTATCTCTAAGAATTTTTTGATTTCCTCCTTTATGTCTTCTGTAACCCATTGATCATTCAGTAACATATTGTTTATTTTCCATGTGATGTAGGATTTTTCCTTCCTTCTTTTATCATTGATTTCCAGTTTCATTCCATTATGATCAGATATGGTGCATGGTATTATCTCCACTTCTTTATATTTACTAAGAGTTGCCCTATGGCATAATATATGATCTATCTTTGAGTAAGATCCATGTGCTGCTGAGAAGAACGTGTATCCACTTGATGATGGTTGATATATTCTATATATGTCGGTTAAGTCTAGGTTATTGATTGTGTCATTGAGTTCTATAGTTTCTTTATTCAGCTTTTGTCTGGAGGATCTGTCTAATGGCGAGAGGGGTGTGTTGAAGTCACCCATAATTATTGTGTTGTGGTCAATTTGACTCTTGAACTTGAGGAGAGTTTGTTTTATGAACGTTGCTGCACCATTATTTGGTGCATATAAATTGATAATTGTTATGTCTTGTTGGTGGATAGTTCCTTTTAACAGGATATAGTGTCCTTCTTTATCCCTTTTGATTAACTTAGGTTTGAAGTTGATTTTATTCGATATGAGTATGGCCACTCCTGCTTGCTTCCGAGGGCCATGTGAGTGGTATGATTTTTCCCAATCTGTCACCTTCAGCCTGTGTATGTCTTTTCCTATCATATGAGTCTCCTGAAGGCAGCATATTGTTGGATTTGTTTTTTTGATCCAGGTTACCAGCCTGTGTCTCTTGATTGGTGAGTTTAGTCCATTAACATTTAAGGTTACAATTGAAATATGATTTGTACTTCCAGTCATGTTTATTTATTTATTTATTTTAGTTTGGCTAGTTTTTACTTTTTGGTTGTTTTCCTCCCCCTTTACTGAGATACCTCCTGTTGTTGGTTTTGGGCACTATTTTTCCATTCCTCTTCTTGTAGAATTTTGCCCAAAATGCTTTGCAGTGCTGGTTTTCTGGCTGCAAATTCTTTTAGCTTTTGTTTATCATGAAAGATTTTAATTTCATTGTCAAATCTTAAGCTTAATTTTGCTGGATACAGTATTCTTGGTTGGAATCCATTATTTTTCAGCGTTTGAAATACATTGTTCCAGAATCTTCTCGCTTTCAAAGTCTGTGATGAAAAATCAGCCGTTAACCTAATTGGTTTACCCCTGAATGTAATCTGCCTCCTTTCTCTCGTAGCTTTTAATATTTTCTCCTTATACTGTATGTTGGCTATCTTCATAATTATATGTCTTGGAGTTGGTCTATTACAGTTTTGGATGTTTGGGGTCCTGTAGGCTTCCAGGATTTGGCAATCCATTCCATCTTTCATCTCTGGGAAGTTTTCTAGGATTATTTCATTTAATAGGTTGTCCATTCCTTTGGTTTGAACCTCTGTGCCTTCTTCTATCCCAATGACTCTCAAATTTGGTTTTTTGATGAGATCCCATATCTCTTGGATAGATTGCTCGTGAGATTTAAGCATCTTTTCAGTGTTGACTATATTCTTTTCAAGTTGACAAACTTTGTCTTCATTATCTGATGTTCTGACTTCTACTTGATCTAGTCTATTTGTAATATTCTCGTTAGCGTTTTTAATCTGGTTTATGGTTTCTTGCATTTCTAAAATTACTGTTTGGTTTTTTTTTAAGATCTCTATCTCCTGGTAAAGCTCGTTCTTTGCAGTTTGAATTTGTTTGTTTAGTTCGTTTTCAAAATATACTTTAAATTCTTGGACTTGCTGTCTCATGTCGTCTCTAAAATTCCGTTCCATCTGAGTTAGGTATGCCTTGATTTCTTTCCCTGTCCATGTTTCTGATGCTTCTAGGTCCTCCTGTAGATTTAAGTTGTCCTGCATTATCTGTAATCCTTTTTTCCCTTGTTTTTTCATGTTGTTCACGTTACTTTCCAGCTCTGTTTGACTGCTTTGTAACTGCTTTCTCCTATACATTTGTTTTGGCTTTGTTTATCTCTGTTGTCTCTCCTTTGTGGTGGGAGATTATGCCTATAGATGTTGGGCTTTATTGTACTTTAGAGCTGATTCATTCAATTTATAAAGGGCTTCCAGATTTTGTATGCATATAGTGATTTGTTTTTTGTTCTTAGGACTTTAGGTTAGGTGCTATGAAGGTATAAGGGTTAGTATGTCTTGGCTACTTTAGAAGATTGCTCTACTGAAGGGGGATACTAACCATCGATTGGATCAGGGTGTTGGTAGTAGCTAGGTATTTAGAAGCACTATAGACGGCCTCGAAACATTCACCTATTTGCATTTAGACAGTTACACGAAATGGAGGACGTAATGCTTGGGATGAAAGTTGGGGGGAAGGGGAAGGAAGATGCTCTTGAAAAGAAAGAAGGAGAGGGAGATAGCATAGAGGAGAATGGAAAGAACAATAAAACTTGGAAGGGGAGAGAAAGAGGGAAAAAGGGAGAGAAAAAATAAAATAAAATAAGAAATAAAATTAGGTCTTAGAGATCCATTTTATTCTCTTCCCTTAGGCAAAGCTGTGCCCTCCGGGCTGAGTTTTGCCCTCAATGTGTCAACAGCAATCCCTGTAAGGCGGCTCCTGGGAGTCTCTCAATCCTGTTGGTCCAGAGCCGTTTCACTTCTCCGGCCCCTCCTCCCCTTCCTCCTGCCAGCCAGCCAGGACCTACTCACCGGAGGCGGTTCCCCAAGGATTTGGTTACACTTTCAGCCCCACCGAGTGCTCTATTTCCCTAACGACTGAGCACTCTCTCTGTCATTCATCTAAGCCCCAGTGCTGTGGAGCTGTGGTCTGGGAGTCAATAGTTTAATTTTTCCGGACCCCTTTGGTGGGCACACCTTCGGAATCTGGCAGCTAAGAACATTGGTGTCGATGCTGGTGGTAATGGGAGTTGGGGGTCGAAGATCCCCTCTGCTTCCCTCAGCCCCTACAATCATGACCACTCTGCTGGCGGTAGGAGGAGTTGGGGGTGTGGAGTGTCCTCTGTTTCCCTCCGCCCCTACCGTCACGCCCTCTCAATTGGCAGTTGGAGGAGTTGGGGGTGGGGAGTCTTCTCTGCTTCCCTCCGCCCCTACAGTCACACCCACGTCACTGGCAGTAGGGGGAGTTGGGGGTCGAGAGTCCTTTGGCCCTTAAGGTCACGCCCACGGAAAGATTTTGAAGTTTCCCGGTTGTTTGTATCTGATGTGGGTGGGAGTCACACACCTGCTAAAGTAGATTCCGCTGGGAAGGAATCTCTTTGGCCGAACTTTGGTGACTTCCCCTCTCTGCTATGGCGGGCCCCTGGCTCCTTGCCGGAGTGTCCGAAGGGAGGGGTGGAACTGGCTTGTCTCTGGTCTGACTCAATCTCTGGTTTTAGTTCCCAGTTCGCTATTTCATAAAGGCTTGGTTAGATTCCCTTCACGTCCTCTCAAGGGGGGGGAGCCGTTTGCTGGGTGGGCAGGGCCGTTAGCAGAGCCAGGAGGGCGCAGGCCGTCTGCCGGGCCAGGCGGGGACCCTTCTCGCTGCGCCAGGCCACCGGGGGCCGCTCATAGAGCCGGGCAGGCGGCGGCCGTGTGGCTAAGAGCCGGGCGGGCGGGGTGGCCATTTGCAGAGCGAGCAGGGCTGCCAGGAGAGCCGGGATGGCGGGGGCCGTCTGTCTGACCGGGCGGGGACCCTTTTCTCTGCGCCGCGCCAGGCCGCCGGGGGCCACTTGCAGAGCCGGGCGGGTGGTGGCTGCGGGATTGGACCTCTGCGCCCACGTGGCTGACCAAGATTCACTTGTCTGGGACGAACTGTCACCTCTAATAACCTTACTAATTCCCAGCAGGTCTCCTTTCAGCGGAATTTTGCTAGAAGTTCCTCAGTAGGTAGAATGTAGCTGTTTTAATGGGTCTTTCTGATCCCGTTAATGTGGAGATACTGAAAGTGCTGCTTCCTCGCCGGCCGCCATGTTGGATCCCCACATATGCTTCTTATAATTTTTCATTTTCTCTGTAGCTAAAATCATCTTTCAAAAAAACTTGCTTTTAAGATAAACTGTTTTGACAATCAACAAGTTTGATGGTTAAATTATGAAAAATAAATTGATTTTATGAAAACTTCTCATAGGATTGAATTTGATATGCATTATCATAAATAAGGAATCCTCTGCTAGCTATGAAAGATGAAAAGTCACAAAGCCCAGATATAGGTTTACTAAATATTTTGACATGTGATTGTCTTAGGTCAATTCAGGCTACTATAACAAGATACCATAGAACTAAATGGCTTAAAGAAAGGGAATTTATTTCTCATAGTCCTAGAGGTGGAAAAGTCTAAGATCAGGGTGCCAGTAGATTTGGTGTCTGGTGAGGGCCCTCTCCCTGTTTTTCATACAGCTGTCTTTTCATTGTATCCTCACGTGATGGAGAGAGAATCCATGTCTCTTATATCTCTATTTATAAGGGCACTAATACCATTTCTGAGGGCCCCACACTCAGGACCCAATCACCTTTACAGTTCTCCCTCCCCACATAATCATCTTGGAGGTTTAGTTTCAATATATGAATTTCGGCAGACCACAAACATGCCGTCCATGCAGGGGTGAATGAACCCTCTTGACACTCCACTTAGATACCCTGGATCCTTTTTTCTGTGAGCCTCTGCCAGCTGCTTCATGCTTTGCAGGCTGCTCCTAGGAGTGACTCTCTGAAGAGTTCTATGGAGGGCTTGGGTCCTGGGGAGTTGAAGCCCTTTGAGCAGCCTTAGGCAATGACTCGCAGTTTCACGTGCCTGAAGGTTAGTTCCCTGGCCTCAAGCTGGGTGAAGCTCAAGCTGGACTTGGTCTAAACCTACAAGCAAGCTTGGTGTCTCTGTTCTGCTTGGTGTCTCTGTTCTCTATTTTGCCCCTTTCCTCTGAGATCACCTTCTTTAAAAATATATATATATATATATATATATATATATATATATATATATATATATATCTTTATTTTATTTATTTATTCTTATGTGGTGCTGAGGATCAAGCCCAGGGCCTCACACATGCTAGGAGAGTGCTCTACCACTGAGCCACAACCCCAGCCTCCTGAGATCACCTCCTTAACAAGTCACTTTCAAGTACCTCCTTATCTCAGGGGCTGCTCCGGAACATGAAAGGACAATAGGTACACACAGAGCTTTACAATAAAATAGGAACTTTTTAAACCAAAATATAAGAAGATCCCTTTGTTCTGTACTCGGTACAGAAAAATTTTATCTTAAACCAACAGCAGTGTAATACTCCTTAGGTATCCTTCAGAAATATTTAGGTAAGATTAGGTGGAAATGAATAGCAAAGACTGGGAACCTAAATCAATGAAAGAGGGCTTACTACATCAGCCCCATTTGTGCTCACAGGTTACTCAAGCCCCAAGAAGTAAGTACAGCATTGTACACCTTAACTAGGTAGTGGGACCAGCCCAAAAGGTAAAGGAACCTGGAAACTTGTATTATGTCTAAATTTGGAACACAAAGCTAGAAAGTGTCTTCACAGGTTCTCTTTGAGCGTAAATTTTAATTAGGGGAATTATTGAATTTGAATAAGAGAGCTGAGACAAGGGAGCATAAGAAAGATGGACCTAGCAAGAAGTAAAAATGGCAGAAAGATTCCTGGAAACTGGAAAAAATACACTGAAATGATACAAGCGATTAACTTAGAGGAAATGGAGGTAAGCTTGTTTTTGATTTGCTATGATTTTGTCTACTGTCCTTATTTTCTACAATTACATGTATTAATTTTATAAAAGTGAATTAAATTCTGATTACTTCATAACTTATATTTAAAAATAAAACTAAATTTGCATGGTTCAGGTATTATTAATAACTGTGAACGTTCATATTAGGGAACATTGTGCATTATTTTCAGTGACCGCACAGGGAAGATTGTGCAGTCATTAAAAACAATGTCCATGAAGTATCTTATATTGTCATAAAAAGATATCATGAGATAACAAAGACAGGGTTCAAAATTGTATGTTGCTATTTGATATTCTAATTAAAATGGGTAGAAAATACGTAAAAGAGGAATTATATTGTTAAAACCATCATGAGTTAATTTTTACTACCTTGTGAAGTTATGGATTTTTATTGTTACTTCTATCTTATGAATATTCTGTACAGAATTATTACAATCAGACAAAAATAATCTTAATGCCCCTTGGAGGTGTGCACTCAGCTACACCTAGATCTGAAATGCTAGCATCCTAAGGTCCTGGTCTCAGCATGCCTGGAAATAATTAGATCCATCCACAACATTTGAGCCAATTTATGCTTTCAGATGGGTCGAATTTTTCTTTGCTCCACTTCCCCATTTTCCTTTAAGCATCTATCTTCCTTTGAATGCCTGCCACTTCTTTGTCTCAGGAAAGCTTAAATTTATTTCCAGCAGTTTTCTTCACAGTCACATGAAAAATACTCATCTGCTGTGCTGTGTCCCCCCCCCCCCCGCCCTCCGTCACATCTCACTGAGGGTGTGCTATCATTTTTCTGATGATTTATGGAAAAGTAAATATAGTTTTCCAGGGCTATTCACCCCATGTAAATTTCTAATGATCCCAAATGTGAGGGTGTGTGTGTGACAATGGCGCCTTGGTAGAAAGCCAGCTGCTCTTTTCATTTGAGCAATAGTTTGATATTATTCAACTCACTAAGTGAGCTTGTTTGTTTCAACAGCTGTTGACTTCATCTCCCTCTCAATGGATGAAAAGAGAGAGATAAAAAGGAAAGCGTCCCTCCATCTCCCCTGCCTGGCTACCTTTCAGAAGTGCTCTTTACAAGGTAGTAGACCTCTTATCCATTATTAGAATCAGGGACATTTGAAGCTGGAAAGAATCTAATAGATTATAATTGCCCAACACCCTCTTTGTGAAGTAGTTTCACATCGCATACATTATGGTAAGTATCATTAACCACTTTTTTTGTGTGTCAGATAAGAAAATGGAAGCTCAGATCTATTAAGTAGCTTACCCATGGTCACAAATCCTGGGGAGTGACAATTTGAGTCTCTCTTTTCTCTCACAGAGGGAACTGTAGGGGCTGAAACACTTATTGGACTTAAAGTCTGAAGAAGGATATAAGCCATAAAGCTCTTGTTTGGCTTCTATGATTTCATTTGTGCACTTAGTTGCAATCTATGCAAGGGAGCCCTGACCTCCAGCAAGAGGATGTGAGTCCCTTCTGCAGGACGGGGTACCTGCACAGTTTCCCGTTTCTCCAGAACATCTGTTCATGTGTTCAAACTCCAAGCCTCAAAGGCCATCCCTTCCTTACCAAGGTCCCTGTCCAGCAGGGGAGAACAGCTGAGAAAACAACTTGGTTTCTCTTTAGGGGTGCTTTTCCCATAGTTGCTTCTGGGTCTGGTCTTCAGAAAGGTCCTCCTCTGGCTGTAGGAGAAGAGGATCTGTTTACAAGGTATAAAGGGGTCTTGTGACTTTCTCATCATGCCTGAAGTTGACCAACTGGCACCTGTCATCTTCTGTTTTTGATTCATTATTGAACCTAGCCACAGTCTGTATAGTTACCATTTAACTTGCAGGTCCCAAAGCCAAATATGATTGCACAAGGTAGCATACCTCTCCTGTCAGATCCCATCTGTATTTGTACCTAGGGCTTCTGTAACAAAAAGAATCTATTACTTGCCTCCCAGAGCCTCTGGTAGCCTCAGATGTTCCTTGGCTTGGAGATGGTATTCTCCCTGTGTTTCATACCATCTTCTCTGTGTACATCTCTGTATCCAAAACTCCCCTTCCAATAAGTATAATGGTTATATTGGATTAAGGCCCACTCTAATGATGTCATCTTAGCTTGATCATCTGCAAAAACCCTCCTTCCTAATATGGTCACATTCACACATATTGGGGAAGAACTTACATTTCATTTGGGGTTATATAATTCATACTATAAACATCACCCTCATTCACCATGGGTGAAATTCAACTATTATATGACAGTGGCTGTGAACTCCACTTCTGATAACATCTTTTTTTTTTTCTTTTTTATTGTTTATTCTAATTAGTTATATGTGACAGTAGGATGCATTCTGACACAAAATACATAAATGAAGTATAATTTCTTATTTTTATGGTTGTACATTATGCATAATCACACAGGTCATATAGTCATATATGTACATAGGGTAATAATGTCAGATTTATTCTACTGGCCTTCCTCCCCCACTACCCCTCCCTTCCCTTTACTGTCCTCTACCTAATCTAAAGTAACTCTATCCTTCCCTAGCACACACCCCCATTGTGAATTAGCATCCACATCTCAGAAAAAATATTCAGTCATTGTTTTGGGGGGATTGGCTTATTTCAATTAGCATGATACTCTCCAGCTCTATCCATTTACTGGCAAATGCCATAATTTCATTCTTCTTTAAGGCTTAGTAATATTCCACATTTTCTTTATCCATTAATCTGTTTAAGGACACCTACATTTTCTTTATCCTTTCATCTGTGTAAGGACACCTAGGGTTGTTTCATAGCTTAGCTATTGTGAATCGAGCTGCTACAAATATTGATGTGGCTATATCTCTAGTATGCTCATTTTAAGTCCTTTGGGTATAAACCAAGGAATGGGATGACTGGGTCAAACCGTGATTCTATTCCAATTTTTCTGAGGAATTTCCATACTGTTTTCCATCATGGTTGCATCAGTTTGCATTCTTACCAGCAATGTATGAGTGAATCATCCTCACCAATATTTATTGTTGCTTCTATTCTTGATAATTGCCATCCTGACTGGAGTGAGATGAAATCTGATGACATCTTTATTGGCATTTGACTAGTGAATTAACTTGATAATCCCATCTTTAGATTCTGTTCCAAAAACCATCCTGCACTCCTGGTGCCAAGAATCTTAATGCCTTCCCGAAACAGACTCTCAGATAAAGACTCATGAGCAAGGGACTTATTAATGGCCAGGAGAAATGTATAAAAATGAAGCGGGTGAAGAATAGAGAAGGTGCAATTCTAGACAACTCCCCAGACTTGTGTCAGAAGTGGGCCACTGTAAGGCAAACGTCATGCTTTCAGACTTTTGCAGCAGTCATTGGCTAGTGCTTCCCAGACAAACCCAAGCCTCAGTGCATTTCAGGCCTTTTCTGTGTGGGTCAGATTGGCTCAATACCAGCTCTCTAAATAAAGGTTGCAAGGACAATCAATTTGCAAAAAAACAAAGAGAAAGTTTAATATAAATGCACATAGCTGTTGAAATAGATTGGAGGTGACCTGGGGGGAGTGTGGATAGAGTTCACTACATGAAGGAATATACTTCTTCTCATGTGTGTGCAAAGCCTACTGCCTTCACTACATGAGTTTTTCAAATAAAACAGTTTCCTCAGGAAGACAAGGAATGCCTTATGATAGAATTCAGCATGTCCTGGAAGTCAGGTACCATTGAATGGGAGGGAGGTGCCTGGCAGAGTTCTCAGAACAAAAGCAACTGCAGTGGAACACTGCAAGAATCAGCCCCCTAGGTCAATGGGATAAAGCAGCAGCAGTAGGTCCTGAGTGAGACCCTATCTATGAGATTCCCCTAAGACTTCCAAAGACAAATGCAAGAGAAATGTCAGTGGAAATGCACTGAAGTGCTTGCAAAAAATAGATCTGCAGGTACAGCCAGAGAAATTAATGCTTACTATTTTTAATATGTCATTTCCCCCATCTTTTTAATGTTAGATAAGTGTGACAATCCTTTGTTAAAGATAATAATTTATTTTTTTTCTACAATGATACAGAAAGATTCGAAAGGCTCATTAGAAAGATTTAGTGGATGGAAAAGAGTTTGAAGAAATAGATTAATTTGAAAATAGTAATTAACAGAAACCAGAAAGGGGCAGGAAGACGTAGAAATTTACTTGAAAGTAGATTTCAAACCAGGGATACATGAGGAAAAACGTTATGTACACTCTCTCTTTGAAGCATGACAGGTGGGCAGGGTGAGAATAACAACTGTCTGAATGCTCTGTGCCCAAGTGATTTAAGTTTCTCTTGAGTTGAGGTCTTGGGAGTACAGATAATATATATTTGAAGACACTGAGGTTCAGGGAGGGGTTTTATTTTTTTCCCAGAATTATACAGCTGCAGGGTTTGAAGCAAAAAAACATGTAAAAATATCTAAGAAGAATTTTAGTAAGAAGTAGGTATCTCTTTGGCTAACAGAATATTCTATGGCAAATCCTCGACTTAGAGTCTCACAACCATAGCCCTCGGCTGTGCCTGCATCCTCCTACCCACTCTCTCCTTATTGCCTGTGGATGCCATAAATTATCTTCATATAAAATCTATAATCTATAAATCAAGCCAACATCAGCACATTGTTGCACTTGCTGCTTAGGCAAATTAACATCAGCTTTGCTACAGCTGGGCAATTCTCTCTCCTGCATTTGACCTTTCAGCAACAAAGTGGTGTCTTGCAGTTTTCAAGTATTTCGGTCACTTGTATCTTGTTACAAAGGATCTATGACCACTGAAAGGAAGCTCTCAGGAGGTCCATTCAAGGCTAAGGCAGCAAGTGTCTGAAGGAAGTAACTTCCCGGTTTGTGTTTGGGATTTCTCCAAGCCGCTGAAATAACGCTTGTAATGTGTTTTGGAGACGTGTGAACGTAATATCCCCAAAGTCAAGTCTAAAATGTTATAAACTGGAATGCTGAAACCACAGAGGAAATGATGCTTGCATTTCGCCTTCCTGGCGCCTGCACGGGGCCCTTTCTCTCCCTTGGTGAGCGCGCCCTCTGGTGGCCAAAGATCGCAACGGTTCATTACCCGCCAAAAAAGGGGTTGCAGGAAGATGAGGCCCCCCTCAGTGCAAACTGCTGATTGTGACAAAATAGGGATTCTTTCACCATTCTTCACATTCCAACTGTCAGAGAAGCTAACTTCAAATTTTAACTTAAGCAAGATTGTGTTTTTTTTAATAGAATGTTTCTACTCTGAGGGCACTTTTCATTCTCATTTGACAAAGTAGCATCAGAAAAAGATTTGGGAATGTTTGCTTGAGAGCACTAGACTGAAATGAGAC
This sequence comes from Marmota flaviventris, assembly GCF_047511675.1. Taxonomy (NCBI): domain Eukaryota; kingdom Metazoa; phylum Chordata; class Mammalia; order Rodentia; family Sciuridae; genus Marmota; species Marmota flaviventris. Next base: position 91,370,946 of record NC_092508.1, read on the forward strand.
TTCCAAATGACTATTGCTTTCCTACGACCATAATCTGACCTTCGCTTTACGACAAGAAGAGCACTGAATTTATGCTCTGCAAGAGCCGTGCTTATTTGGAGGTGGGGTACCCATACCAGGAATTGAACTCAGGGGCACTCGCCTGCTGAGCCACATCTCCAGCCCTATTTTGTATTTTATTCAGTGACAGGGTCTCACAGAGTTGTGTAGCACCTTGCTTTTGCAGAGGCTGGCTTTGAACTCAGGATCCTCCTGCCTCAGCCTACCAAGCCGCTGAGATTACAGGTGTGTGCCACTGCACCGGGTGGTGCTTACTCTTTTTAATGCGAGCTCTTCACAGAAGAGGAGTCCTGCAAGTTGAATTATCAATATTGATCAAATCATATCTACCCACTTCTACAAGTTTTGGCTTTTCTCCATGCTGCTTCTAAGAAAGAGAAGCTATTTTACAGTTCTTTTAACTTATATGATAATAATTAAAAATATTGGGACACAGGAAAAATTAAGTCACCACAATCTTAATACTTACTTCTACTGTAATTGTATTTATTTTTCCTTCTTTTATATTCGTATTTTCACTATATGTACATATATGACATATAATTGAGCCTATATATTAAATTTGGTTTTATAATTTTACATTTATCTTATATTCTATCTTATAGTATATTTTTATTATAAACATATTTATTACCTTCTTTTTTATAACGTTGATCAATTATTACCTTGGGTGAATTATATTCAGTGAATATGCTGTAGCAAGAAATAGCTCAATAACAAGGGATATGAACTAAAGTGGATCTAATTGTGCTCCTGTACTATGTTTTTTTTTTTTTTTTTGGTAGTGGTACTGTGGATTGAACCCAGGGCATTCTCCCACTGAGCCACATCTCCAGCTCTTTTAAAAATTTATTTAAAGACAAGGTCTCTGTAAGTTGCCCAGGCTGACTTCAAACTCTCAATCATCTGCCCTGCCTTGGCCTTCTGAGTAACTGGGATTACAGTGTGTTTCTGAGTACCATGATTTGTTATCCCTTTTCACCAAAGACACATCACAGCGAGGAAGAAGAGAATTTTATACCTGAAAAGTTTTAGACTGTTTTGTGCTGTAGAAGATATTCTTAGAGACTATCTCTAACTTGGTTTCACATTGTCCCAGTAAGTCACCCAAGTGTCCAAGGTCTATAGTTCACAATGCCTCCAGCTGCTCAGGCCACTCTCCTGTGGCAGGTTTGCCTCACTGAAACACTGAGGGTATGTATTCTCCATGGTAAACCTCTTTGTATACGTGCACCTTCTTGTGAGAGTCCTTAAATGCTATGAAATGCCAACACCAGACACAAAGTTAAAGATGGATCATGTCAAACAAAATGGGTTTGGACTTCTGATTTGCAGTGCAAATTCCAGGGATTTATGATTACCTGGCACCCATATTATCAGTCATGTATGAGGAGTTTGGAATTGAAGCAATGAATGGGGCCCATAGTAGCGCATTCCTTTAATTTTATGTTGCCTCAGAGTTCCTTTGGAATTTAAGCTGGCTTTCTAATACTAGAAGCAGAGCCTAGTCACTTTCACACAGTTTTTCAATTCTCTTTTCCTCCCAGTTCCTCAGTGTGGTTGATTCAAGTATGTGTCTCATGTAGCCTCTGCCAAGTGACTGCCCTGCCTATGGGAAAGCTAGATAAAGCCTATTTGGCTACTGTTCACATTCCATCTAAACTGTGCAGATTTGTTGCAGTGACGACCTCTCAGTCACAATGTGACCTCTGGGGACTTGATCCAGCTTGCTCTAAACCCTTGCAGTTTCCCTATTCCCAGTACAAGCTTCAGCTCATGAGTCCCTTGGCCTTTTCTTTTGCTCCCCGCCTGCTGATGAGTGCTGGGGTCCTGGATGGCTGCCCATTCCCATGGCCCTGTGATGGGTGCTGCCTCTTCTCTTTGGGACCTGTCAATCAGACACTGCTTCTGCTAGTGTCTTGTTGGGCTATCTCCTCTGCGTTTCATCTGACCCACTCACCTGAACCTAACTTCCTGCCTAGTCAGGGCTCTCCTGGAGAGTGGCTGTCTTGGTAGAAATAAACTGGACACAGCTCAGCAGACAAGAAGCACAAGGGCCTGTACATGTAAACACATCTCCTGTAACAGGAATAGCTGGTCACGGGTGAGACACTCAGGCATTGGGCCATCCATTAGCATAAAGAAGCATTCTATAAAAGGTAGATTCTAAACATCCATGATGGAGTCCCCTGGATGGGGCTAAAGTTTATAGCTGTTCTCCATAGAGAGACCTTCAGCCTAAATTAGAAAACAAAAAAATGTATTCCATTCCCTACCCTCTCACTCTCTGATTCCTAAAAAGGGGTTGGTTGCCTGTCATTTTCCCACTAGCCTTGCTCTCTGCCCTATCCCAGCTCATTCCCAGGAGGTAGGAACTGTGGTTCAACTCTGTAATACAGAGAAGATGGAGGGGAGGAGGGGCTGAGATTGGGGCCAGTCGCTTCTCAGACTTCATTTTAATTTGCATTAGCTCTCAACTTTGTATCACTCTCTCTGGGATACAATTTTGTATTAAAAAAAAATAATTTCCTTCTTTTCAATTTAGCTCCTGAAATTTTGTGAACAATTTGATTGCTATTTCTCCATCGCATTAGAATTCTCTTAAAATATACGCACACATTGTTATGTCTCTGGCAAACACTAATATGTGCTGTAAAAATATGCCTATGGGTATTTAATACTAGAGATAATTATTTTATTCATTTTAACTTCCGTCCACAGTGTGAGTTCTCTTCTGAAAAAATGCATGTGCAAAAATGATTATGTCCAGTATGGCCAAAAGCATTTTCTTCCTTTGTTCTCATTCTTGGGGAATATTACATTTTATCCACCCTCCAGAATTTTGTAATTATTGTCTGTGGAGGGGGACTAACTGATGCTAAATTTGTCAAATGCAAATCTTTCAAAAACTTCACCAGTAAAGTTGTCATAAAAACATCATTTTTTTCCCCAAAATGGTTCTTGTCACTGCTTTAAATAAAGAATTTGCTAAAGATTGGCTTTTCTGAATATGAAATCATGTTTTTCTCACAAAACCTTTCTCTCTGTGATTAAAATTTGTAATTCTCAGGTTCTAATTTATTTTTATTACCTGCTATATATAAAATAAATTTAAACTAACATGTTTTTCCTTTTCCTTACCCTCTTACCAAACTAAGGTCTTTAATTGCCCTCACTTAATGAAGCAAGTTTAAAGGTCCCGCGCCCATGGGGGAATGCGGTATGTGAGAGTGCTCACTAATGCTGGCTTTCTGAGCACTTACTATGTGTCAAGCCTCATGCTGAGTCCTTCACATTCATCCCTTTGTTGATTCTTCATAAAGTTCCTTGAGCTAGGAATAATGTCATGCTCATTTTATATTGGGAAACAGATCCATTAGAACTCAGGTATGTCTGACTCCACATCTTGAGCTTAGCTGGTACCCTGCCTCACATGTTCCTAATAAACAAGGAAGATGATAGCCTGAGATTCATTTGTGCCTTTTCTTTGGTTCTACAGAGCAATATGGACTCGTGTTTGTCTTCTACATAAAATGTCATTTATCCCAAACCATTCTAGATGGACTTGTTTTCCTGAATATTGAGGGTTCTCTAAGAACGTGTTCTCTCTAGATAATTTCATCCAATGTTATAATATTACCTAAATGCTGACTATTTCCAAATCACATACCTAGTCTTGCCCTCCAGATTTGGATATCTAACTGCCAAGTTAATGCCTCACTGGGATGTCTAACATGCATCTTGAATTTAACAAGTCCAAACAGAAACTAGTTCTCCTTCATGCTCTAAATGTGATGCTTCCCCTTACATCCAGCCTTAGTGGAACTATGATCTCTAATCATTCATTTATGCAGCCTCCATATTTAGGAGTCATCCTGGATTCCCTGTTTCCCACTCCTCCACATCCACTGGCAAAGCCAATCAGTTTTATTTGCATAACATCCTACATCAAGTTCTCACCTCTTTCTGTAGGTACCATCCCAGAACATGCTTCCATTATACTTCTTCTAAAGTTCTGCAATAAATTCTGACTGCTTTCCCTACTTCCATTATTTATTTACTACCCAATGTTTTGAAACAGGAGTCAGAAAGATCCCAACACCCCACCTGCCAAAAATAAAAGCATATATTAAATATACAAAAGCATATATTAAATATACAAAGAATATCCACTCTACTAAGGATAAACCCAAAGTCTTCACTTGAATCTACCAGGACCTAGGCAGTCTGGTCCACTTATCTTTTGGACCTGCTGCCTTGAACTTTTCCTTCAATCACTCAATAACTTTTTCAGGAAATTTCCTGCTGTTATTGACCCTCCAACCCCAGTTCTTGCTGCCTTATGACCTCTGGATATTCTTATTCCCCCAAATACTGATGTGGGTCTTTGTCATGACTTTCACTTCTGAGCCTTCTCTCTAACACACACACACACACACACACACACACACACACACACACCCCTTATATCTTTCTGTACTTAGACATGTTTTATTTTTCCCTCACAACCTCACACTACATCATCTTTATCTCTTAACTTTTGTCATTTTTTTTTCCTCCATAGAATGGATGCTCCACAGGAATAGAGATTTTGCCTGTTTTCTTGTTTCCCCACAGCCCAAACATTTAAAAGAGTACCTGGCACACAATAGGTTTTAGATTTTTGAAATAAATGTTGAACTAAAAAATTGTGTTTTTAAAATTTCCAAATCTGAAATAAAATTTTATAATTTTCCTATTCTTGGATTATGCTGAAACCAACTGGATTTCCCGCCCCCCCCCCCCCCCCCCCCCCCGACCCTAAGATTTGCAGCATTTGTTAGAAGTGCTGGTTCAGGCACTCTGTTACAGAGAGAGTTATAGATGAAAGAGCAGGATTAAGTCATAGGAGGCAAAGCTGAACACAGCCTTGGTCCTCAGGGGAGCACCAGAGCCACAGCCCAGCGACCAAGGCTTTTCTACCCTGTCTTAAACCACTACTGATTGCAATGCTCAGGATTTTCTTTCCTGTCCCTTACATTTCACTTTGGAATCTTCTCCCTGACTACTACTACTAATAGTATACTCACACACACCTATTGTGTTGTTCTGTGATCTTTCATGTTCTCTTGAGGTTTAGTTGTTTCTTCTCCCCTTTCTTCCTCTCGATACACAGTTAAGTTTTACCTTCATCAGCATTTACAGTTGAATAATTTTTACTTCTCTTTCAACACACAGCAAATCACACATAATCTTACTACAAGATTTAGTATTGTAATTCGGTTGCAGGATTTACTATATAATTGCAATAACATCACCGTGTTATTGCAATTTGGTTATTGACTGGTCTTGGTAGGGTACGAGCAAAAAAAATATATGTATTCTTTTATCCACTAACTTTCAAATGCCCTTTAATGCATCTTTCTTCACCACCTGGAGGTGAGTTTGAGAAAGGCACAGAATTTTTCTGGTCATGTTCAGATGTTGAATATCTCACTTCAGGTAATAAAATGCCATATCTGGCACATATTAAAAACCTATTTGCAATTACCAAGGATATAACAGCCAAGACAATTTTGAAAAAGAGCAAAAAGTCTGAGGATTTAATTTTCAACTATCAAAGCTTACTGTAACCTAAGTAAAACAATATGGCATCAGAACCATCATGGACAAGGGGACAATGGCACAGAACATAGCCCAGAAACAGACCTGCCTACATGTAACACCTGAGTTTTGACAATAGCACTTCTATATTTTAGTGCATACAATTTTGTATTTTGTTTTTGTGTGTGTGGTATTAGGAATTGAACCAAGGGGTGTTTTACCACTGATTTATTATCCCAGCCCTTTCTATATTTTATTTTGAGATAGTTTGGCCTCAAACTTGCAATTGTCTGACCAGCCTCCCACTTTGCTGGGATTAAAGGCATGGGCCACCACACCTGAATAGAATGGTCTTTACAATAAATGTTGGGGGAAAATAATGTGATATCTACATTTATATCTAAATTGTTAGTATTCCAAATGTATAAAGAGCAAATAGTTCCCCAAAAATGGTCAAAAGACTAGAATAGGCATCTAATATACATAGACACAGTCAATAAACATACAAAAAAAGTCTTCAACATCATTACTTAGTAGGAAATACAATGAGATACCACTATATGATTATAGGCTCAAGGTTAAAAAACTATTTACTTTGTAAAATTTAATAAGAGGAAATAGACCAACTAGAACTCTCATACACAGAGGATTGCAGTGTAGAATTGTACAACCCCTTGGGAAAAACATTTGGCAGGATCTGCTTGTTTTGATGTTCTGGATGGTCAGGCTCTGTTTCGACCAAAGTTCACAGGCAGATTAAGTTTCACCCAAAAGGGGATCAGTGCAGGATTTGGGGTCACTGAGAACAGATAACATGCTCAAGTAGGGTGGCATTTTATTTCATCAATAGGAGAGACAAAGCACAGTATTCAGCCTCTTGCAACGCAGGGGTGCCCCATAGCAAGTGCATTCACTCCACACAAAGTGGGCAGTGTGGCTACAGGAATCTTGCTTCATGCTGCAGTTGAAAGACCCCAGCTGCTCTCCCTAGGATTCAAAATACAGAAAAATGGATCTTCCTGAGGACCACTGATCCATGCACTTAAGCAGAACTGAAGAATGCGTGCTAAAAGGGAAAGATATCCCCCATTTTACTGTTGATGGGTAGTTTCTAAGCTTTTACTATTAAGAATAAATAAAATAAGGAAAGTGTAGTGGGTGGAGAAATTCCATGAAAATAGAAGAGAGATCAGTGGACAGAGAAAAGGGATTAGGGAGAAGGAGGAGGGAGAGGAAAAGGGAGGAAGAGTGTAATGAAATTGACCAAATTATGCTGTGAACATATTGAAAATATCACAGGGAATTTCACCTGCATGTTTATCTATAGAACTCTAATTTTAAAAAATTATAACTAAATAGAATTTAAACCAATAGAGTAGGGGAAGAGGAACAAGGAAAGTGAAGAGGGAAAGGAAAGACAAAGTACTGGGAACTGAAGTGGAGCAAATGACATTCCATGCATATATGATTACGTCAAAATGAACTGCAATATAATATATAACCATACAATGCACTAATAAAAGCCACAAAATATAATAATAAAAAATCAGAGTTAAAATTTTTCTTTTCTTAGCAGAAACATTTGGTTTCTTAAAACATATTTAGATTTGACTTCATGCCCTTTCTGTTTTGTGAACTGATTTCAATTTGTTTAACTATGTTAGACAATATATCTTATAGAGACGTAAAAAACTGTCAGATTTCTCAGTTTTCAACTATTTTAAGAGAGTACAGACAGAATAGGAACTATAGAACACTGTAATTCACTCTTTTTTTTAAAGAATATTTTTTTTTAGTTGTGGATGGACACAATGCTTTTTATTTATTTATTTATTTATTTATTTTTTAAGTGGTACTGAGGACTGAACCCAGCACCTTGCACCTGCTAGACGAGAGCTGTACTACTGAGCCACAACCCCAACCCCTGTAATTCACTCTTTTAAGCGAGATAATTGCTACATCCTCCAACATATATTGATAAAATAATCACGCTAATACCAATATATATGTATTTGGGGAACACTGATTCTTTTTTTAACTTACAATTTGTTGAAAAGCATTTTTACTCGCTGAAACTATATGGAACAAATTTCACTTTTAGTACTTTCCCCCTGCTCAGTCTTATTTTTTATTTAAACAGAATGAAGTTGAGAGATTATACACACATAGATTCTGATTGAAGGCACTTCTTTTGTAAATGATTGTAAGCTTGTCTTTCATGCAATTAACTGAGAACATATTCTATTTATGGATAAGATTTTAACAGGATATAAATAGTATTCCATAAATTCAAGGCACCACCAAATACACCACTTCTCCTTTTTTCTTTCTCTCCTAATTTCATTAATTTTCTTAGAGAAGCAGAAGCAGCATACAAGGAGGGCTTCTTGTTTTGCTCCAACTTGTATAATATTGACTATTTTGAGTTACACAGTCTCTGTCAATTCAAGAAAACATGCTAGTCATTAAAATTGTGTAGTTTCATATTTTTTCACATTGAAATGGGGCTTCAAATTTAATTTATTATTTTTGACCTCTATCCATATGGTTAGCTTTTTCTAAATCTGACTTGCTGATATTATAGAAAATACAATGATTTGACTTCATATGGAATCAATCTGGAAGTTCTAGAGTAAAAAGTACTTGATTCTATTTTATATTCTTTGTGACATGACACTGAATTCAATGTTACTACATATACATTTTTGTTTTATGTTTTTAAGTGATATTGTTTTATTTTTAATGTTTCTTTTGTTAATCTGCACTTCCCAGAAAGAATTTTAAGCTTTTTATTTATTCATTTCACTTGGTGCTTAAATTCCCTGTAGGTAAAGCATTCTGGGTCTTGCAATGCTCATGGCAATAAATTTTTAATCCTTTCTTCAAATAATAAAGACACTTGAAGTGATATTGTTCTAAATTCAATTTGGTTGTATACAATTTTTGATAAGAATAAGTTTGTTACTGTTTTTAGTTTTGAAGCAGTGTGCCAATGTAGCTTTTATTTTTTATTGGATGTGAGTAATTTGAAACTTTTAAATTTTTCAGTAAGATATTTTGGGGATTTTTTTCATTTTATATTGCTCAATTAATTTCAGTGTGGAATACTAAAATTTCATGATTTAGATTTTTCTCAATAGCTTAGTATGTTAATCTGAATACAAGTTCCATCGATATTAGGAAAAATATTTTCCCATATTTTATAAGGCTATCAATTATGTTATTCAGATACATTATATGAATGCTTTCCTTTGGTTTAAATTGTTCACAAATGATTGAAGAATAGTACAGTTTGAACTCTGGTATCGCTATACCTCCTGATTCACACTTCCTGCTTAGAATTGCTTTTGCTATTCTGGGTCTTTTATTTTTCCATATGAATTTCATGATTGCTTTATCTATTTCTACAAGAAATGCCGTTGGGATTTTCATTGGCATCGCATTAAACCTGTAGAGAACTTTGGGTAATATCGCCATTTTGATGATGTTGGTTCTGCCTATCCATGAACAGGGTACATTTTTCCATCTTCTAAAGTCTTCTTCTCTCTCTCTCTTTAGGGTTCTGTACTTTTCATTGTATAAATCTTTCACCTCTTTTGTTAGGTTGATTCCCAAGTATTTTATTTTATTTTTTTTTTTTTGAGGATATTGTGAATGGGATGGTTTTCCTCATTTCCAGTTCAGAAGATTTGTCACTGATATACAGGAATGCCTTTGATTTATGCGTATTGATTTTACATCCTGCTACTTTGCTGAATTCATTTATTAGCTCTAGTAGTTTCTTTGTAGACCCTTTTGGGTCTTCTAGGTATAGGATCATATCATCCGCAAATAGTGATAACTTAAGTTCTTCTTTTCCTATCTTAATGCCTTTAATTTCTTTTGTCTGTCTAATTGCTCTGGCCAGTATTTTGAGAACTATATTGAATAGAAGTGGTGAGAGAGGGCATCCCTGTCTTGTTCCAGATTTTAGAGGGAATGCCTTCAATTTTTCTCCATTTAGAATGATGCTAGCCTGAGGCTTAGCATATATAGCTTTTATACTACAGAGCAATAGTAACAAAAACAGCGTGGTACTGGTACCAAAACAGGTGGGTGGACCAATGGTACAGAATAGAGGACACAAAAACCAATCCACAAAATTACAACTATCTTATATTCGATAAAGGGGCTAAAAACATGCAATGGAGGAAGGATAGCATCTTCAACAAATGGTGCTGGGAAAACTGGAAATCCATATGCAACAAAATGAAACTGAATCCCTTTCTCTCACCATGCACAAAAGTTAACTCAAAATGGATCAAGGAGCTTGATATCAAATCAGAGACTCTGCCTCTGATAGAAGAAAAAGTTGGCTCCGATCTACATATTGTGGGGTCGGGCTCCAAATTCCTTAATAGGACACCCATAGCACCAGAGTTAAAAACAAGAATCAACAAATGGGACTTACTCAGTCTAAAAAGTTTTTTCTCAGCAAGAGAAACAATAAGAGAGGTAAATAGGGAGCCTACATCCTGGGAACAAATCTTTACTCCTCACACTTCAGATAGAGCCCTAATATCCAGAGTATACAAAGAACTCAAAAAATTAAGCAATAAGAAAACAACTAACCCAATCAACAAATGGGCCAAGGACCTGAACAGACACTTCTCAGAGGAGGATATACAATCAATCAACAAGTACATGAAAAAATGCTCACCATCTCTAGCAGTCAGAGAAATGCAAATCAAAACCACCCTAAGATACCATCTCACTCCAGTAAGATTGGCAGCCATTATGAAGTCAAACAACAACAAGTGCTGGCCAGGATGTGGGGAAAAGGGTACACTTGTACATTGCTGGTGGGACTGCAAATTGGTGCAGCCAATTTGGAAAGCAGTATGGAGATTTCTTGGAAAGCTGGGAATGGAACCAACATTTGACCCAGCTATTGCCCTTCTCGGACTATTCCCTGAAGATCTTAAAAGAGCGTACTATAGGGATATTGCTACATCGATGTTCCTAGCAGCACAATTCACAATAGCTAGACTGTGGAACCAACCTAGATGTCCTTCAATAGATGAATGGATTAAAATAATGTGGCATTTATACACAATGGAGTATTACTCTGCATTAAAAAATGACAAAATCATGGAATTTTTAGGGAAATGGATGGCATTAGAGCAGATTATGCTAAATGAAGCTAGCCAATCCCTAAAAAACAAATGCCAAATGTCTTCTTTGATATAAGGAGAGCAACTAAAAACATAGCAGGGAGGAAGAGCATGAGAAAAAGATTAATATTAAACAAGGACGAGAGGTTGGAGGGAAAGGGAGAAAGAAGGGAAATTGCATGGAAATGGAAGGAGACCCTCATTGTTATACAAAATTACATGTAAGAGGATGTGAGGGGAAAGGGAAAAAAATCAAGGGAGAGAAATGAATTACAGTAGATGGGGTAGAGAGAGAAGATGGGAGGGGAGAGGAGGGGGGATAGTAGAGGATAGGAAAGATAGCATAATACAATAGTCACTAGTATGGCAATATGTAAAAACGTGGATGTGTAACCGATGTGATTCTGCAATCTGTATATGGGGAAAAAATGGGAGTTCATAACCCACTTGAATCAAATGTATGAAATATGATATATCAAGAGCTTTGTAATGTTTTGAACAACCAATAAAATAAAAAAATGATTGAAGAATAAATGTTAAGGTCTTTTTCTAAGCATTTCATTGGGTATTATGTATTTGCAATGCTGTTATTATATGGGTAAATGCTTAGAAACTTACAGTTATTTACAAGGAAACTTTATATGCAGTTTAATTATTTTGGCTTTAAGTTTTATTACTTCTATATTCATATTATTGCCTTTTCACTCTTTATTGATTAATATTTGTACCATATTTTATCCTCTACACCACTCCATAAAATCAAAGGATCAATCAATTGCATTTATAGGATGCAAGTGCAATCAATTGCATTTTAGGATGTTTTTATTATTAAAAGCAAGACTGGGCTGGGGAGGTGGCTCTAGCAGTAACATGCTCGCCTGGCATGTGCAGGGTGCTGGGTTCGATCCTCAGCACCACATAAAAATAAAGATGTTGTGTCCACCCAAAACTAAAAAAAATAAATATTAAAAAAATTCTCTCTCTCTCTCTCTCTCAAAAAAAAAAGACTGCTCATAATATGGCCAATTTAATTCTATTAATTCACCTATCCATGAACATGAGATGTACTTCTGTCTTCTTTTGTCTTCTTCTATTTCTTTTGTCAGTATTCTGTCATTTTCCTTGAGGAGGTCTTTCATCTTTTTGTTTAAATTTATCTGTAGGGATATTTTTAGGCTATTTTGAAAGGAATTGTTTTTGTGCTTTCTTTCTTAGTAGGTTCATTATTTGTGTTTATAAGTTATTGATTTTTATATGCTGATTTTGTGTCCTGCTACTTTACTTAATTTGTTTAGCTGACCAGAAGTATTCTGGTGGAAACTTTAGGGTATTCTAAGTATGGGATCATATCATCCACAAATAGAGAAAATTGACTTCTTTCTTTCCTATTTGTGTCCCTTTTATTTCTTTCTCTTGCTTAATTGCTCTGGCTAAAATTTCAAGTACTATATTGAATAGAAGTGGTGAGAGAGGAAATCCTTGCATTGTTCCTAATTTAAAGGAAAAACTTTCAGTTTTTCCCCATTTAGTATGATGTTGGCTTTGAGTTTGTACTATATAGCTTTCATTAAGTTCTTTATACTTCTAGTTTCTTCAGAATTTTTATCATAAAAGGGTGTTGAATTTTGTCAAAGACTTTTACTGCATCTATTGAAATGATAGTATGGTTTTGGGCTTTGATGACAGTCCTCACAGAACTAGAAAAAACATTCCTGAAATTCATAGGGAAGACCAAAGACCAGGCATATCCTGAGCAATTCTGACCAAAAAACAGCAATGCTGGAGTCATCACATACTGTAGATCTACTGTAATAAAGACAGCAGGATACCAGAATAAAAACATAGACCAGTGAAATAGAGTAGAAGACAAAGAGACAAACACAAAAAGTCATCTGATTTTTGACAAAGGTGCCAAAAACATACATTGGAGAAAAGCAGCTTCTTTAACAAATGATTTTTCAGGGAAAATGGATATCATTATATCTCTTGCTCTGCAAAAAAAAAAAAAAAAAAGATAACACAAAATAGGTCAAAGATCTAAGAAAAAAATCAGAAACTTTGCAACCACCAGAAGAAAAACTGGGGGAAATTTTCTGACATACAGTTCCAGGCAGACTTTCTCAATAAACTCCTATAGCTCAGGAAATGATACCAAAAATCAATAAATAGGTTGGCATCAAGTTAAAAAGTTTCTGAACAGCAAAGGAAAAACAGCATGAGGAGGGATTCTACAAGCTGGGAGAAAATTTTATACCACCTATCTCTCTAACACAGGATTAATATCCATATTATACAAAGAACTCAAAAACACTAAAAATAAAAACAAAAATAAAAATCTCATTCCATAAATGGACAAGTGAAAAAACAGACACTTCTCAAAAGAAGTAAAAATGGCTAACGATTATATGAAAAAAATATTCAACATCCTTAGCAATCAGAGAATTGCAGGTCAAACTACACTGAGATTCCATCTCACTCTAGTCAGAATGTCAATCATCAAGAATACAAATACAATAAATACTGACAAGGATGCAAGGAAAATGGAACCATCACATACTGTTGGGAATGTAAATTAGTACAGGCACTATGGACATCAGTGTGCAGGTTCCTTACAAAACTAAAAATTGAACTACTATATAATCCAACTATATTTAGCCCAAAGAATTAAAGTCAGCATATTTTAGAGATTCTTGCAAGTCTATGTTTATGGAAGTGCAACTCACAATAGCTAAGAAATGGAATCAGCATAGAATGTTCATCAACAGATGAATGAATATGTGAAACATATATTTTATGTACATATTATTTTATATATATGTTATGTATAATATACATATTATATACATTATTATGTATATATGTATATATATACATATATATATATATAATAAACAGACATACACATAGTAGTGGAGTTTTATTCAGCCATAAAGAACGAAATTATGAAATTTACAGTAAACTGTATGGATCTGGAGAATGTCATGTTAAATGAAGAAAAACAGACTCAGAAAGTTGTGTGTCATATGATTTTTATCATATGTAGAAGCTAGAGAAAACAATTAAAAAAGGTATCTTACGAAAGTAGCAGGGAGAGTTGAGGAAGGAGATGGGGTGAAAGGAGAATAAGAAAAGGGAAGTACAGGAGAGTGAAATTGATCTAATTATGTTATTTTCATGTATGAATATGCCACATGAAACCACTCTTCAATATAATTAATACGTACTAGTAAAAAAGATTTTGAAAGCAAAGCTATACTATTTATAATGAGATGTTTGATTGTGAGGAGGGAATCAAATAAGAGTAGTTAGTTGGATGCCCAAACACAATGATTTTCTGCCAAGAGGTAACACGTGTATCTTTGTATTGAATGACTCAAAAAGAGAAAATGTTCAAAGTTTATAGGCTGAAGTTCCGTTTCTTTTTTAACCATGTTGTGTTTAATATTTACTTTATCACGTTAAACGTTTGAGTTTTGCTCAATACAAAGCAGATACTCTTGAGGAAGACTGTTAACTCCTATCCTGTACCCGAGACTGATGGACCAAATTTCAAGACTGGGCCCCAGCTTTCATTAGGCATAGCCAATATGATAGAATCTAATGCTTTCTCAAAACTGAATCACTCATGTGTTTCTTGGAATACGTACTTTTCTTTATTTTAATAATCATATATATTTGGCAATTGTTCTAAAAACAAATTATAGATAAATGTAGTTTAAGTTTTTCTTTTTTTATTTGAACTGACATAAATTTTTCATGTTTATGGTTATGACATGGTTTTAACAGATTATTCTGGGTCTCTATTCAAACACTTGGGGCCCAGAATACAAGAGAATGAAAAACACTGGGGATCAATCATACAGTATTATGACGCCAGGTGAAAAGTCCATTTTTCTGTAATAGGTAAATGAGACATGATGAGTATTCAGTGGAGCTCTCTGCTAAAGTTTTCTTATTGCTGCTTTTCTCCTAAAAGCCCAAAGATGGCAGTAGCTGATCCATCCCCCACTCCAACCAAATCTACACAGCCTCACCCACAAGTGCACACTGGGAATGAGAACTCTGGCTACACTCTCTATACCAGCACATGAACACTACACTCAGAAGGTCTGGAGAGATTAATGATTATTTTCGTCTACTGCTCTTGTGCCCAACCCCTTCCTCCTTAATTTGACAGTATTAGATTCTACCAGAAATTATTGAACTTTGACTTTATCTTTGATGTCTAAACTGTTGGTCTACTCCTCATTCCAATGCCACCTGTGCTCTCTCTTGCAATTATTACATAATACTTCTGGCATGCAGGTGGCATTCTTCCTCTATTTCCAGTGTGGTATAAATATTTCACTATGGAGTTTGGGGTGGGGGTGGAAAGATGGTGAAGGAAGAGATTTAAAGTCAAAGGTCAATTTACCCAGTATACTGAAATAGGCCATTTAGTTATCTTAGCACAATCAATCTTTGAATGATTGCATCTGTGTGATCACTTGAGGTATCTTAGACTAAGATTAAGGACCATTATACAAAGTACATGTATGAAGACTTGAATTGGGTGTCAACATACTTTTATATACAAACAGAGATACAAAAAAAAAAAAAACTTACTTGGCAATTGCGAACCATGTAATCAATCTGAAATGTGAGATAAAAAGGATTGATCTCTAATGTCGCTCTGACCTTTCTAATTTCATGATTCTGTGATTTTTTTAAATAGTGCATTTGACTGCAGTATTTCTCTGGGACTGAATTTAGCTGCTTTTTAAGGAATCAGCCCTCACATGCATGTAAAAGTCTAAGTACTTTTCCTAGGTACAAAGGGAATGTCATTCCCTCAGAAATTTGAATGAACTGCAGTAATAACAAGCAACCTGTGAGAACCCACTCTGCTTACATGGTACTTGCTCATTTATAATACTTGATGCTGTAAGTATGTTAAGGACCATTTCTCCTGATGTTCTTGATGAGAAACGTTAAGCTCCATTACTCAGCATTTAGAACTAATGCCCGCCACTCTCTGCTTGTCAGCCAGCTCCCACTTTTACCTCCAGAACTCTTGTGATGGCAAAAAGCATTTTTGAGATTTTTTAAAAGATATTAAGGTCAATAGAGGTCATATTGGTGAATCCCTTGGTCCCTGTTAATTTTTCAACAAAATTTTTGGTCTTATTCCAACTGATAAGGAGGAAAATGCTTACTAGTACGGTCTATTTCAATAAGGAAATAGAGTACAATACAACAGCCTATTAAGGAGAGGTAATTCTATATAGTTGAACATTTTAATTACCCAATTCCCAAAGAGTATGTTGTTTCATCGTGGTTTAAATATCTCTGACTATTATAAAGGATCATAGGTATTACCTTGAGCACCCACTTTTCTAGTTCTTAAAATGACAATTATAAGGGCCATTTGGCCTCTGCTGTTCATTTCTCATTATAAATAAATATCCATTACCAACATAGGTATTTCTCTTGGTGAACATTATTTTTAAAATTGTGTTTATTAATCTCCTTTGGTTTTATCAGTTGTTCCTGTTTTCTGACCCATATACGTACATGGAGAAAGAAATGATTTTCTTCTTTCATTCATGCACATGGTCATCCAACGTGCCAGTAACCGTATATATAATGTGTATGGGTGTGTGTGTGTGTGTGTGTGTGTGTGTGTAAGTGTGTGTGTAGTTTGTGCATGCTATTATCAGGAATCATGCTAGGTAAAAAAAAATAAAATAGTGATTAAAATTAAAATGACAGCAGCTTTCAGAGAATTTATTGACAAGAAACATCATGCACAGATGAACTGTTCATTTCAACATATGGTTAGTGCTTCAAATGTTTGAATACAAGTTTGGGGAACTATGCATTTAATAGCCCTATATGTGTTGACCTTCGCTGACTCTCAATGATTTCCTTGCTGTTTTACAAATGTATGGTACTTTATTTTTTTTTATTGTTGGTTGTTCAAAACATTACATAGTTCTTGATATATCATCTTTCACACTTTGCTTCAAGTGGGTTATGAACTCCCATTTTTAGCCAATATACAAATTGCAGAATCACATCAATTACACATCCATTGATTTACATATTGCCATACTAGTGACTGTCGTGTTCTGCTACCTTTCCTATCCTCTACTATCGCCCCTCCTCTCCCCTCCCCTCCCCTCTTCTCTCTCTACCCCCTCTACTGACCTTCATTTCTCCCCCTTGTACTATTTTTCCCTTTCCCCTCATTTCCTCTTGTATGTTCTTTTGTATAACCCTGAGGGTCTCCTTCCATTTCCATGCAATTTCCGTTTTCTCTCCCTTTCCCTCCCACATCTCATCTCTGTTTAATGTTAATCTTCTTCTCATGCTCTTCGTCCCTACTCTGTTCTTAGTTACTCTCCTTATATCAAAGAAGACATTTGACATTTGTTTTTTAGGGATTGGCTAGCTTCACTTAGCATAATCTGCTCTAGTGCCATCCATTTCCCTGCAAATTCTATGATTTTGTCATTTTTTAATGCAGAGTAATACTCCATTGTGTATAAATGCCACATTTTTTTAATCCATTCGTCTATTGAAGGGCATCTGGGTTGGTTCCACAGTCTTGCTATTGTGAATTGAGCTGCTATGAACATTGATGTAGCAGTGTCCCTGTAGCATGCTCTTTTTAGGTCTTTAGGGAATAGACCAAGAAGGGGAATAGCTGGGTCAAATGGTGGCTCCATTCCCAGCTTTCCAAGAAATCTCCATACTGCTTTCCAAATTGGCTGCACCAATTTGCAGTCCCACCAGCAATGTACAAGTGTACACTTTTCCCCACATCCTCGCCAGCACTTGTTGTTGTTTGACTTCATAATGGCTGCCAATCTTACTGGAGTGAGATGGTATCTTAGGGTGGTTTTGATTTGCATTTCTCTGACTGCTAGAGATGGTGAGCATTTTTTCATGTACTTGTTGATTGATTGTATATCCTCCTTTGAGAATTGTCTGTTCAGGTCCTTGGCCCATTTGTTGATTGGGTTGTTTGTTATCTTATTGTCTAATTTTTGGAGTTCTTTGTATACTCTGGATATTAGGGCTCTATCTGAAGTGTGAGGAGTAAAGATTTGTTCCCAGGATGTAGGCTCTCTATTTACCTCCCTTATTGTTTCTTTAGCTGAGAAAAAACTTTTTAGTTTGAGTAAGTCCCATTTGTTGATTCTAGTTATTAACTTTTGTGCTATGGGTGTCCTATTGAGGAATTTGGAGCCCGACCCCACATTATGTAGATCGTAGCCAACTTTTTCTTCTATGACACGGCGTGTCTCTGATTTGATATCAAGCTCCTTGATCCATTTTGAGTTAACTTTTGTGCATGGCGAGAGAAAGGGATTCAGTTTCATTTTGTTGCATATGGATTTCCAGTTTTCCCAGCACCATTTGTTGAAGATGCTATCCTTCCTCCATTGCATGCTTTTAGACCCTTTATCAAATATAAGATAGTTGTAGTTTTGTGGATTGGTTTCTGTGTCCTCTATTCTGTACCATTGGTCCACCCACCTGTTTTGGTACCAGTACCATGCTGTTTTTGTTACTATTGCTCTGTAGTATAGTTTGAAGTCTGGTATCGCTATACCGCCTGATTCACACTTCCTGCTTAGCATTGTTTTTGCTATTCTGGGTCTTTTATTTTTCCATATGAATTTCATGATTGCTTTCTCTATTTCTACAAGAAATGCCATTGGGATTTTGATTGGCATTGCATTAAACTTATAGAGAACTTTTGGTAATATCGGCATTTTGATGATGTTAGTTCTGCCTATCCATGAACAGGGTATATTTTTCCATCTTCTAAGATCTTCTTCTATTTCTCTCTTTAGGGTTCTGTAGTTTTCATTGTATAAGTCTTTCACCTCTTTTGTTAGGTTGATTCCCAAGTATTTTATTTTTTTTTGAGGATATTGTGAATGGAGTGGTTGTCCTCATTTCCATTTCAGAGGATTTGTCACTGATATACAGGAATGCCTTTGATTTATGCGTGTTGATTTTATATCCTGCCACTTTGCTGAATTCATTTATTAGCTCTAATAGTTTCTTTGTAGACCCTTTTGGGTCTGCTAGGTACAGAATCATGTCATCTACAAATAGTGATAATTTAAGTTCTTCTTTTCCTATTTTTATGCCTTTAATTTCTTTCGTCTGTCTAATTGCTCTGGCCAGTGTTTCGAGAACTATGATGAACAGAAGTGGTGAGAGACGGCATCCCTGTCTTGTTCCAGATTTTACAGGGAATGCCTTCAATTTTTCTCCATTCAGAATGATGCTAGCTTGAAGCTTAGCATAGATTGCTTTTACAATATTGAGGTATGTTCCTGTTATCCCTAGTTTTTCTAGAGTTTTGAACATAAAGGGATGCTGTACTTTGTCTAATGCTTTTTCTGCATCTATCAAGATGATCATATGGTTCTTATTTTTAAGTCTATTGATGTGGTGAATAACATTTATTGATTTCTGTATATTGAACCAGCCTTGCATCCCAGGGATGAATCCTATTTGATCATGGTGCACAATTTTTTTGATATGTTTTTGTATCCGATTCGCCAGAATTTTATTGAGGATTTTTGCATCTAGGTTCATTAGAGATACTGGTCTGTAGTTTTCTTTCTTTGAAGTGTCTTTGTCTGGTTTAGGTATCAGGATGATGTTGGCCTCGTAGAATGAATTTGGAAGTTCTCCCTCTTTTTCTATTTCCTGAAGTAGCTTGAAAAGTATTGGTATTAGCTCCTCTTTAAAGGTTTTGTAAAACTCTGCTGTATTCCCATCCGGTCATGGGCTTTTCTTAGTTGGTACTCTTTTGATGGTTTCTTCTATTTCCTCAATTGATATTGGTCTGTTTAGGTTGTCTATATCCTCCTGACTCAATCTGGGCAGATCATATGACTTAAGAAATTTATCAATGCCTTCACTATCTTCTAATTTATTGGAGTATAAGGATTCAAAATAATTTCTGATTATCTTCTGTATTTCTGACGTGTCTGTTGTGATATTGCCTTTTTCATCCCGTATGCTAGTAATTTGAGTTCTCTCTCTTCTTCTCTTCGTTAGCATGGCTAAGGGTCTGTCGATTTTATTTATTTTTTCAAAGAACCAACTTTTAGTTTTGTCAATTTTTTCAATTGTTTCTTTTGTTTCGATTTCATTAATTTTAGCTCTGATTTTAATTATTTCTTGCCTTCTACTTCTTTTGCTGTTGTTTTGCTCTTCTTTTTCTAGGATTTTGAGATGAAGTATGAGATCATTTATTTGTTGTTTTTTTTTTTCTTTTTTTAAGGAATGAACTCCAAGCAATGAATTTTCCTCTTAGAACTGCTTTCAATGTGTCCCATAGATTCCGATATGTTGTGTCTGTGTTTTCATTTATCTCTAAGAATTTTTTAATTTCCTCCTTGATATCTTCTATAACCCATTGATCATTCAGTAACCTATTGTTCATTCTCCAAGTGATGCATGCTTTTTCCTTCCTTCTATTATCGTTGATTTTCAGTTTCATCCCATTATGATCAGATAAGATGCATGGTATTATCTCTACTCCTTTATATTGTCTAAGAGTTGCCCTGTGACATAATATATGATCTATTTTTGAGAAGGATCCATGTGCTGCTGAGAAAAAAAGTGTAACTGCTTGATGTTGGGTGGTATATTCTATATATGTCAATTAAGTCTAGGTTATTAATTGTGTTATTGAGTTCTATAGTTTCCTTATTCAACTTTTGTTTGGAAGATCTGTCCAGTGGTGAGAGAGGTGTGTTGAAGTCTCCCATGATTATTGTATGGTGGTCTGTTAGACTCTTGAACTTGAGAAGAGTTTGTTTGATGAACATAGCTGCACCATTGTTTGGGGCATATATATTTATGATTGTTATGTCTTGTTGGTGTATGGTTCCCTTGAGCAGTATGTAGTGTCCCTCTTTATCGAAGGGGGTGATTTTAAAAGGTGATCTTATATTACAAGGGAGACCAATAGAGTAGAGGAAGGGGATCCAGAGAGAGGGAGGAGGGGTGGGCATGGGGAAGTACTGGAGAATGAAATCTACCAAAATATGCTATGTCCAAGTACAAATATACCACAATGGATCACACACACACATATAAAATTATGATGCACTAGTTAAAATAATAACAATAAAAGAGATCAGTAGAGAAAGGTGATCAGAGAAGGGAGGAGAGGAGGGAAAGGGAAAGTACCAGGAATGGAGATTGAATTAAATTATGCTTTGTGCATTTACAAACAGGGCGCAATGATACCCATGATTGTGTATAATTATAATGCAACAAACATGAATTTAGAAAAGTATCACACCCTTTCATAAATCCTTAACCACTGCTTTTCATTGCTTCAATTTTTCTACAGTGCATGTGTATCATTAACCATATGCTTTATATATTTATACTATTTAGTGCTTGTCCCTCACACTAGAAAATAAGCTTGATAAATGCAAACATTTTGTTTGTTTGCTGCAAGTCTGTTTCCTCTACCACCTGGCACCATACACATTTGTTATAAGTGACCAATAAATACATGGTACAGAAACCAGTAAATAAATGTCTTTACTGAGTTCAAAGATATCTTTCTAATTAATCAATAGACCCATGTAAGAGATGAATTTAATTCTAGTTAACCTGTTGGAGATGAGATAGAATTATTTGTTTGTTAAAACCACAGAATAATATTAATCAAACTAAACTCATACTTTGATATCTACCTGTGCTTTAGATAGTGGTGATTGACCATCTTGGATGCAGGTAGATTTGCTTTTCTGATTGAAGTCACTGAAAGTTTCTGTTAGACTCCTTATGAATCTACAAAGATAAATTTCTTTGCTACTTAGTGAGGATAACCAATCTGGATAGGTAGAAAGACAAACTGAGTAGACTCATATAATTCCAGATATTCTGAGAAAGATATACAACACACAATATACTACTCAGCAGAAATCTTTAGTTTACTTGCCTTCAATTTAAGGCAGTTCTACCTACTACAGAATAACAAGTTTAGTGAACATGTACTTAACCTTTTAAAGTCCCACAACTGGCACTTCATCTTATTTTTATAAATGGTATATAGACATATATATACCTCTAGGTATTTTCTACCTTGTAGCTTTTTGCTTATTGAGGACCTCTACCATACCACTAATAGGCCTGTCTCCCCCAAGGACTCCAGTCGAGATCGCATCTTATTCATTTTTCTGCCATTTAGTTAAAACACTCATTATGATAATTACAGATTGTCCCCAATTTACAATGGTTCAGCATAAGATTTTTCAGTTTTATGAACATATGAAAGCAACATGCATTCATTAGAAACCATACTTTGAATTTTGATGTTTGATAGTCTCCCAGGCTGTTGAAATGTGGACCATTGCTTGGTGCAATGCTCTCTGCAATGCTGGGCAGTAGTAATGAGCCCCAGTTCCCAGCCACATGATTTGTGAGGGTAACAACCCATATGCTGTACGTAATCTTGTTGCTAGGTTAGGTGTATAAAAGCATTCTTGACTTATGATATTTTCAAGTTATGATGAGTTATTGGAACATAATCCCACTGTAAGTACAGGAGCATCTCGTGTGTGTGTGTGTGTTGTCTGCAGAGAGATATACACAAATAATTGATTACTTCTTGTACTTGCAATTGGTAGATCAATTCTTTCTGTGTAGAGTTTTAGAGACAAAAAGAGACCTACTTTCTGATTCCATTCTGTCATGCACAAATTTGACAGTAATATGGCCAAACATTTATTCAACTAAAAATTATTGGTACGGAGGTTGCAAAAAATATGACTCACTCGAGTTTATGAATTTTCAGACTTTACTGAAGATCTGAAAGTTCTTAGTAAAATATTAGGTAATTGGGATATTTAAAAAAAATACTACATGCTCTACATCTTTAAGAAATATGCAGTTTCTGACTATTTATAACTTGACAAAGGGATTATCCCTCCCCTACAAAAAAATCAGAGTCTTATTTGCTAATACAAAAATTTATACTTTTCAGGTATAAATATTTTTACTTCCTGTTTGACTAATATTATCTTATAGTACTAAAACTCAACTCATTCAGCTAATATACCTAGTGTTAACTTTTTTGCCCTATGTAGTTCATAAAAAATAATAGTTTAAATTATTGCTCCATTGAAAGAAAGGCAAGCCTTTTAAAATGCGCATTCCTCCAACCCAAATTTTATCATTAAAATATTGTGAAGCTTCCTCATGAGCCTTCCAGTCATCTTAAATACTGCTTACTGTTGTTATCTGCTTGGGAAGAAAGCAAATGGAGTATTGCTGAATTTTTTTGGAGTCCTGCCATTGAAATGATTTTGAAGATGTGTCCAAACAAGAGCTTCCAAGGTTAGTGCTATGCTTATTTTCAAACTGTGTCAGAGATCACAGTCTGTTCCCTGGATTAGATGATTGACTGAAGGATTCTTCTCCAACTCCCTTAGTTTATGTACTTGGCAGGCTGTCACCAGCTGAATTTGAGTCATAATTAAATCCAAATGTGATATGCTCTTAAGCACATATTGGAGAGTTTCTAAAGAGATGATGAAAGGTGTTGAGTCTTGGTTTTTAGGATGGTGTCAAGATGTTTGACTCTGCAGGGTCTAGCCAAATTTTTATCCCCATTTGAGCTACACAGAGAGTTTTGACTTCTCCCACTGCAGACATTAGACCTACTCATATGATAATAACCTTCAATGCATGATGTTAAAGAAAGTGTAGTTCCCACTACATATTCTGTTTAATACATCAGGGTGTTCTTATACAGAGTGTTGGGTGATCAAATCAACCAGTTCTGTCCAGGTTGACATAAATTATCAGACATTTCATAGCTTCTTGCTTATTGAGGACCTCTTTTCAAGGTTGTGCACACAGAACTGCTATAAATTACAAGTAAAGAGCATGGAATCTCTTTGAAATGAAGTTCTACTTTGGTCAGTTATGCTAATATCAGCTCTAAATACAAGCAATCCCTTTGAAGATAGATTGTCTTGAAAAGAGATAGGAAGCAAACCCAGAGGAGAAACTCAGGAATGTTCAGCCCCAGTGATAAATGCTCCTCACAGTTAGATGTGACATAGGGCCACACTTTCCTAGGCATTCCATGACCTATAAGAAAATGTATATTTCTGTAATGCACAGATTAGCACAAATCTATTAGGAAAATAAACAGAAATATCAAAACATAAAAATAATTAATTATATGTATTAGAAGTATAGAGATATGTGCAAATCTCAACATTTATTAACAATACACATAGATACAAGGAACTTCTTATAATTTGCATATTTGCTTTAATCCCATGAAACGGCTTATCCACTCTGATCTAATACACAATCAAACCTGGATGGATGTCAAAGATCATAAGACAGCACTAACATTTTCACTGTCACAGAATCATAAAGATGATTATTACCATTATGTTCTCTATCATTAGAGATGGACTTTTAGTGTCAGAGTTTTAGTTTCACTAGTTACTTATAAACAGTATGTATAACTTTCTAAACATTGGTATCTTCATGTAAATATCTAGCAGGCTATCTATAGTAGATTCAATATTTTGGGTATTTATCAATATATAATTCCATTGTCTTTGTAAAAGGCTAAGTTATGAAACACTTTCCTGAGATATTCTTTAGTGTTACTGATTATGTAGATCAAATTAACATTCTTAGTAGCACCAGAAAATTGTACACAGTTTTAATAATTTTAGACATAAAGAAATGGTTTGGGTGCATTATTCAATACCTATCTTCTGTAGGCAACTATTAATGTGAAGTTTAAAATTCCTCATAGGACTTTGAGAATCAAAATAACCTATGTGTAGTTACAGTGAAATCCCAATATAGCAATGATTAAAGTGTAAAGATTTAATTTTATGAAAACGTGGGATTAAATTAATGTGCTATTAATAATGAGCTAACTGTTGTAAATCTATGTGTTTGGCATGAATGAGTTCTCAAGATCTGGTTCTATGAACTCAATCTATACTGGCTTCGACTGTAGTTTGGCACCACCTGGTGGTTATTACCCATTTTAGTTTAAATATAGATGCAGAAGAGCTGGTTGCCATGGATTTGTACCCTACCCCACCCCAACCCCCTGACTCTGGAGACTGAAGCAAAAGGATCACAAGTTCAAGGTCAGCCTGGGCAATTTAGTGAGACCCCATCTTAAATTTTTTTTTAAAAAAGGAGGAGCAGGAAATGTAGCTCAGTAAGTTTAACTTTTCAGTACCTCCACACTATTTCTCTTTCATCTATCTTTACACATGCATGTGTATACACACATATGTATTTATTACACTTATATTTACATTTAATATGTTATATATATGGATGATTCTGAGTCTTGTGGATGGTTGGGGCTTACTGGACCTCAGGAGGAAATCCAGGAAGCTCTCCACCAACAGACACAGGGAATTAGGTCTAGAGAAAACTAAAAATGAGATTTCCCTGGAACTCCATGCCTCGCAAAATGCAGTACACTTTCTGGCTTTTCCCTGCCTACCTCATTTTCCTAGTCCCTGTCCACTCTTCCTCACATCCAAAAGCATCTAGAAGTGTACACTCTCTGACACCTGAGAAAGGATAGAATTGGGTAATATGCAAATTGATGTTATAGATTGTGCCAGGTTAACACGGGTTTTAATGCTTGGGGGTTTCAAATTAATATTTGATTTTACTAAAATATTACTTTTCCTTGTCTTTTAGTTTACCTAACAATTTTTTTATAAATTTAAAGTAATACTTAAATAAAAATTAGAGCAGTCTATTTTTTAAATTAGTGACTGATAAACCCAAGTTAAACTGATACTGTCTCCTAACCAGTGGCTCCCACTTACAAACTTAATGAAGTGCATTTTCTTAAGAATACTAAACTGAATGTTTAAAGATAATTAATTTTTAAGTATGATAAGAAACTTTATTAATCTGATAAATAATTGAACAAATACTGCAAACTAAGGTCTCATAAATATGCCAATTCAGTTTACAAACTTATTCACATTTTCTCACTGCTGAAAAATCACAAAACTAATGCATTAAAATCTTTCAACATTCCAAATATTTTAATAATGTATACAGATCATCCCAAATTTAACACAAAATGTTAGTATTCTGTGTTAACACAACCTATACATTTTTATTTGCCTACCCAGTGCTCCAGATTTTTAAGTGATATAATCTCATTTAAATCTTTTCAATGACATACCAGTTGCCTGATGTTATTCATTTAAAATGCTGAGGTTTCACATAATGCTTATCATTTTGAACTTGAGATAGAGAAGTGAACTCTACTAGAATAATTTTCCATCTTTTTTGTAGTTACTATGTCAGCCAGCAGATAAAGTTCATGCTTCTCATTTGAAATTTGGTCTTGTATTCTATCCCCTACCCACGGAATCTGCCATTCCATGTTCATTTCAAAATTACTTCCAATAGCCAAGATAGAGAGTTTTTTAAAGTGTTAATGGGTATTTTTGCTAGAAAAAAATTTGAACCCAACCCCAAGTTCTTGAATTTTCTATTTAATATCTGTATTGTCAACAACAGATCTATTGCCATTTTAGTTAGATCCTGCTGACTCTTGCATCCCTCTCATACTTTTATGTCTCATAATGGACCACAAATGTGTAAATCAACAATATTGCTGAATAAGGTTTGAAGAATTAGTCTTTAATGACACCACAGGGAACATATCATCCATTTGGAACAGATCATTGCACAATACACACTTTCCTTTGCTTAAAACCCATATTCAAGCCATTGGATATAAACAGATTATTGTGGTCACAAAGAAATGAAATTGGTGTTCAAACTATTCTATGCTATACTGCTGATTTCAACTTCTTTAGACCCTATTTATAAGTGAAATCATGCAGTACTTGTTTTTATGTGCCTGGCTCATTTCACTTAGCATAATGTCCTCCAAACTCATCTATGTCAATATAAATGACAGAATGTCCTTTTATAAAGACAGTAGTATTCTATCGCATATACATACCATATTTTGTTTTCCATTCATCTATTGCTAGACACTTAGTTTGCTTCCCTATCTTGGCTATTGGAAGTAATTTTGAAATGAACATGGAATAGTAGATATCTCTTCAACAATACTGATCTCACTTCCTCTGGGTATATACATGGAAGTGGGATTACTGGATCACATCCAAGTTCTATTTTTATTTTATTTTTTTTGAGGAACCTCTGTACAACTTCCATTTCTTAAGGCTTAACTCTGATCATAATGTTTAACACTGTTATTTATCTGAACCCTCTTTCTTATACATTCTGTTCTTCTCAATGTACTCCACTCACTTCTTTCTAGATCATTTGTCACCTTAAATACTATGCAAAAATATGTATTTATTTGTTTTTCAACAGGTTTATATATATTTTAATCCCTTACCCCAATTAAAATAGAAGATCACTGGGAATGGAAATCTTTGTCCACTTTTTCAGTATTGTATCTAATAATCTAAAACAGAGATTCCACTTAGTTTCAAATCACATTACTTCAGTGAATGTTTAAAAATCTCCAAATATTTCCAAGTGCCACTCTAATCAATCTTCTTTTCAGGTTTGATTCCTCTTCCTAATGTCCACTGTATGCTATGTCAAAACAAACAGCTGAAAAGGTTTAAAATTCAGCCAAGTTATTTTTATGAACTCATTTGAGAAAATATAAATTATTTGATTACATCCAATTAAACTGTTCTGTGGGAGATTTTATGTCAAAAACCTCTGGTATGTCAATACAATCTCTGCTTTCATAGGTGGCATTACTGCTAATACAATCATAACTGTGGGTGTTGAACTCTTATCATAAGATCATTATCCAAATATATGACAATTGGTAATTATTATATATACAGAATTCCTCTTATCAAAAGTTCTTAATGGCTTAATTGGGTGCATTCAGATTTGCCTTCATGACTCAGCCAGGTCTGTATTTGAATTTGAAACTAATACATTTCAGCAAAATAGTAAAGTGTGGGTGGCAGGGCTATTTGAATTCTACTATCTGTTCTTTAAGAATTTTTTAAATCCATAAATGTTAATCATTACCCATTTACCATAAAGTTTAATGGGCTTTAGTTAGAAAGAACCCTCTAATTGGTTTAAAAGCCACCTGAAATATCTTGAGGAGACTAAAGACAAAGTCAAATAATTAATGCAATATACACTAAAAACTGAAAATTTAATTGAAAATTATGATTTGCTTTCTTTTAAAAATTATAATCCAGTGGTTTTTAATATATTCACAGGGTGAACATGCAAATATTATATGCAAACTATATATGCAAACTTTACTATTACCAAAACCTATAATGCTTTCATCATTCTCAAAATAAATCCCAATCCCATTAGTAGTCACTCCCCATTTCTTCCTTCCCCTAGTCCTTTGCAAGTACTAATCTACTTTCTGTCTCTATTGATTTGCCTATTTTTGACATTTCATATAAACTGAATGTGACAATAAGTGGCCTTTTATGTCTGACTTCTTTCATTTAGCATAACATTCCCAAAGTTCACACACATTGTATCAGGACTTCTCCCCACTTTTTGAAATGCTTCACAGAGACACAATCCCCGTATCAAAATAATTCACACGTTTAAAGTGTAAATTTCAATGGCTTTTTTAGTATATTCAAGGGATTGAGCATCCATTGCCATTATCATTGTCTCCAAAAGAAACCCGAGCCCCTCAGTTCTAACCTCACAATCCCCCATCACCTTTTCTCTGCCCAACCCTGGACAACTTCTAATCTCCTTTCTGTCTCACTTTTTCCTAATAATGAAGTTACTAGGTCAAATGGTAAATCTATGTTTAACCTTTTGGTGTATGAAATTGTCAAAGTGTCTGCATCATTTCACTTTCCCATGAGCATTGGATAAGTATTCCACTTTTTCCCACATCCTTGTCCACCCTTGCTATAATGTATCATTTTTGTTTTAACTAATCTAGTAGTTGTGAATTGGTATTTCATTTTAATTTGCGTTTTCCAAATGGTTAATTATATTGATCATCTTTTTTTATGTACTAATTGGCTATTCATATGTCTTCTTCAAAGTCATGCATATCTAATTCTTTGCTCTTTTTATAGTCATCCACTTTTTATATTTTCCATATTTTTATTGGTGCATTATAGTTATACATGATGTTAGGATTTGTTGTTACATATTAGTTCATGCACAGAATATAACAATATAATTTGGCCAATATCATTCCCCACTATTTTCCCTTTTTCTCCTCTCCTACCTGCCCCTAATCTCTTTCTTCTACTCTGCTTATCTCCCTCTAATTTTCATGAGATTCACCCACCATCTTTCTTTTCCTTTTTCCTCTCTAGCTTCCACATATGAGAGAAAACATATGATGCTTCACTTTTTGAGTTTGGCTTATTTCACTTATCCTATTGTTCTCATGTTCCATTCATTTTCATGCATATTACATAATTTCATTCTTGTCTGTGGCTGAATAAAACTCCATTTTATATATCACATTTTCTTTTCCTTTATCCGTTCGTCTGTTGGTGGACACCTTGACTGTTTCCAGAGTATATGTCTTTTAATTTCAAGTTATAAGTATTCTTTATATACTCGAGACACTAGACCTTTGCCAGACACTAGACCTTTGTTCCTTGAAAATATTTTATGCTAGTCTGTGGATCATCTTTATACTTTTTACTTCCTTGATAGAGTCTATCTTAGTCAGCTTAAGATGTTATACCAAAATATCAGAGGCTAGATAGCTTAAACCACAGACATTTATTCTCAAAGTTCTGGAGACTAAGAAATCTAAGATCAAGGTGCTGGAAAATTTGATTCTTGGTGAGGGTCCTCTTTCTGGCTTATAGAAGGCTGCTGTGTTGCTGTATCCTCCTTACCTTATGTAGACCTAATTATCTCCCCAAAGTCCCACCTCCTAATATCATTTTCACAGTGAGGACAGGACTTTAGCACACAAATTTTAGGGGTGCACAAAATTTCCATCCAAAGTGGTGTCTTTTGAACTATTTTTATTTAATTTTGATGATGTTCAATTTATCAATTTTTTTTCCTGTGCTTCTTTATGCTTTAAGTTTCGTATCTTAAAAAAATTGCCTAATCAAAGTTATGAAGACTTATATGCCTATGTTTTCCTCTAAGATATAATTTATAGTTTTAGGTTTTACAGTTAGGACTTTAATGAATTTTGAGTGTATTTTTGTATAAAGTGGGAGGTAAGGTTGTTTCGACTTTATTCTCATGCAAATGACTATCCAGTGTTCCAGCACCATTTGTAGGAAGATCACTCTTTATCCATTGAATTGTCTAGGAAACTTGATTGAAAATCAATAGAGCAGAAATTTATGGGTCTGCTTTTGCATTCTCAACTATCTTCCACTTGTCTATATTTATGTCCTTACATGAGTACCACACTGTCTTATTACTGTAGGTTTTGTAGTAATTTTGAAAATGAGGAATCCAAAACATTATTCTTTTTTTCTTTTGATAGATTGTTTTGGCTACTATGGATCTCCTGAACTTTCATGTGAATTATAGGATTAATTCATCAATTTCTACAAAATGTAATCAGGGACGTTGTTAGGGATTACACCAAATCTATAGTCAATTTGTGAAATATTTTCGTCTTGACAATATCAAATCTTCTAATCTATGAACAAGATAGTTTTCTTATTTATTTAGGTCTTCTTTAATTTCTTTCAACAATGTTTTATAAATTTTGGAGTATAAATCTTTCCCTAGTTTTGTGAAATTCATTCTTAGCATTTTAGTTTTTCATACTATTATGAATAAAATAATTTCTTAATTTCATTTTCAAAATTGCTAATGAAGTATACTTATGAAGTATAATGGTTTTGTATATTGATTTTTGTAGCATACAACGTTGCTGAATTTGTGTGTATAAACTGTAGGTTTTTCTTTGAACAATCATTCCTCAGTATCTGTGGGGGGATTGATTGCAGGGCACCGTGGTTAATTTCAGCACAGATTTAGAGGGGTAAGATGGCATTTGGGTAGGCAAAAATGAAACAAACTTCACTGTTATTACTGAAATACTGCCATTTTCTTTCAGTAAATACTTGTTGAATAAATTGAGTCCTTTAAATAATTTTCAGAGGTCTGAAAAAGTTGATTCAGGACATGTTCGTCAGTTTTCCCATTGTTTTTCTAGAAAGGAGGATTCTCATTTCTAGAAAATGAGGTTTTACTCTGTCATTTTCATTGATATCACCCCTGGCGGCGGGGGGTGGGGAGGGGGATCCTTTACATGAAATTAATTGTGGTGTATACAGTAAAACAGAAAGTGTCTTTATAACGATAAATATATAAGATATGCTGGGAGTGGTGGTGCACATCTGTGGTCACAGTGGCTCCAGAAGCTGAGGCAGTCCAAAGCTAGTCTCAGCAATTTAGTGAGGACCTAAGCAACTTAGCAAGACTCTGTCTCAAAATAAAAATTTTAAAAAGGGCTGGGGATGTGGGTCAAGTAGTTAAGTGCCCTGGGGTTCAATCCCTGGAACTAAAACATAAAAATTAAATTAAAAAAATTTTTGGAATAATTCGAGCATTTGAGATATGGTTTTGTCTGTGAAGATTGGATAAGAAAATCCTCCCTGTAAAATCATCAGAGCTGGTTCTTTTGCAGGGAAATGTCTTGGTCAGTTTTTCTAAAACTTTCAGGAAAAATAAGACAGGTTACATGTTCTACAAAACTATCCATGCATTTGGGTTTTAAAATTATTTGCATAGAATTGGGTGAAGTAGATTCCCACGATTCTTTAAATATTTTCTTTCAAAAGTTATTTACCTTGTCACTACTCCCTCCGTTCCTTCTCATATTTTGTTGGCCAGTTTATTTTCCAATCTCTTTTGTTTGCCAAAAAACTATTCATTATTTATGCATATTTCTTTTTTTTTCTTAAGTCATAATTTTTTTTTAATATCCTAGCTTTCTTCTTTCCTTTCAGAAAACAGAACAGTCTATTATCTCTAATATTTTTAGTTAGATATTAAGTTCATTTGTGTTAGTTCTTTATTTTTTATTGATGTTTATATTTAGGACTTTTTAAAATCATTACTTTAATTATACCCCATAGGTAGTGTTCTCATTATTTATGTTAGGAACTCTAAAGTTTAATTTTTTTGATACGATTTCTTTTTGTGTGAATGTTTTATCTGTAATTCTAAAAAAATTCACTTAACTTTCTGGTTTTATTATGTTGAGATCAGACAATGCTAATATTCTATTTCTACTTGAATTTACTGGATTTTCTTTGCTCCTAGAAATTGGTCAATATTCATGACCTTTTCATACACATTTGAAAAAAAAAGGTGTATTCATCATGAATAGGGTGCAAAGTTCAATATGTACCAACCACATTAAACGCCTGGCTTTCTATATACTTAATTTTATCCAAAATTTCTATTTTCAATGTTTATATTTCTTATATGTTCAGGGTGTATCATGATGTTGGATATGTTAACATTACTGATGATTTTTCTATCTTTTTTGAAAGTTATGTCCCTTATTGTTAATGTAATGAGGGTCTTTTTTGTCTACTTTACTGCTTATTGACCTGAATGATTATATTTTCAACTATGGAAACCAGAGCCCCTTTTTATTGATGTGTGCACTTACAAGGGATACATCCTTCATGCCTTCATTCAGCTGTTGTGAACCACTTGGTTTAGGTTTAACTCTATCACATAGTGTAGATTAGTATTTGGCTTTGCAGGTGAATTGAAAAATCTTCTTGCCTTAATAGAACCATCAGACCCACTTATTTTTATTTATAATATTTTTATTATTTGGCTGTTATTTTGGTCTTAGCTCTCTATTTTTTATGTTATATTCAATGTGTTCTTTTCTCTATGTGGCTTTTTCTCTCTGGTCTCTATTCAGTTGTATGAACATACAGATATACAACATGCATTTCATTTGGCATGTAGGATAGTCTATGTATATGAAGTTTTTCATGATATCTGATAAGATTTGAAGTTACAGGGCTGTTATCTTTTCAAACTTCTCCTTGATGAGGTGTTTCTAAATTAATAGGGAGATTTATTTTAGTTTGTTCTATGTTAATTATAATACATTTTAATTAGTAGAGATTAAATTAATGACACAATAGTCTAATAATAATTATTATAAGAAGAATTTATTTTTATTTTCACAGTGATTTAAGAATTTTTTTCCCATTAAATAGATATTTACTAGGTTGAGAGCTAATATTATTAATATGGTTTGGCCAAACATCACAAAAAGTTAGTAGAATACATATGCTCTTTGATTTGACTTCATATGGTCCATTAGGTTGTCTTAAACAGCATATTACAGTTTGTCAGATAAAAGAAGAAAACGTAAGTCATGCTAGTCATAGGAATGTTCTCACTTTGCAATAATTTGCTTTTATCTTATAGTTGAATTGCTATTTCATATAACTTTAACCTATTTGGTTTGATAGATAATTTATTATATTTTGACACTTCTTGGTCTATACCTCAATAGCATTTATAAGCTATTCATATCTTAAAATAAAATATTGGCAAATGCATCTTTAATTACTACTCCAAGGTTATCATGGCATTTAGATGATTAAAATGTAATAAATGTATTGCCCTTTCAACAAAAATTAAACATCCAAGTTTTAAGAAATATAAGGTAAAGAACAGGTATATCTTGCCATCTCTTTGGGATCCAGTAAAAGTGATCATCTCATCTCCCTTTGCCATTACATGGACATGTATTATTAATTTTAAATGTTTTGTCTAAAAGAAGGTAGTAACACAAAACTTCGAGGTATGTGACAGTATTGAAGGAAAATACATTTAAAAATCTATGTTCAAATTTGCTCTACATCTATGCAAAGTGTTAATATTCAGCCATATATCAGTTCATTGGCACTTAATGTAGTTTGAGTCCATGGACAGTTGAATAAAAAGAACATAATACTCAGATTATCTTTCAAAAGCAAAGAATTAAAGGAACTCAGAATATTTGCATTTTTACCATTAATGTTCAAAGGGAGAAAGGTCTAGATATACAGAAAATTACAAGGCAATAATTCACTAGAAAACTATTTCTGAGAAAGTTATTCCTGAAATGACCAAAGCAGTATTTTCTTCATCTTCAATTAAGCATGACATAGTTGAAAACTTATTATGCTAACCCAAGCTTCCTCTGGGTTTCTCCATTTGAACTAGTGGTTTCCAACCACAAGGGTGCATCCTCATTATCTCTGAGGATTTCTAACAATAAACATGGAACAATTTTTTGGAGAGCAATCTGTCAGTATGAAAATACAAATCATGCATGCTCTGGACTCAGCATTTATACTTCCACAAATCTGCACTACATATACACAAGTAGATGTGCACCTGCAAATTTGCATAAAAATGTTTAGGAGATTAAAAAAATAGTCATAAGAGATTATTCAAATAATGGTATAGATTTACTACGAAATATTATTTAGTTTTTAAAAACAATGAGAAAAAACAGCATAAAATGCTTCAATTTCCCATGTGATAAAACAAATTGCAAATCAATAGATGCTGCAATGTCATTTATGTGAATACATGCATATGTGTAAATGTATGCACAGATATAGGCATAAATACACACATACATGTACATACATACACACATGTTTATAAAAATACCTGATGCGTACCCACAAAATTGTTAGTAACTATATGGGGAAAGTCATTATTAAGATTTTTAATTTTCAGTATATTGGGATGTTTTGACACCTTCAGAAACCTTTCTGGTACTTCCTTCGAGGTTGCCAGACAGCAAAGAGTTCAGTCTGAAGGATACCTTTGGCATGCAAACTACTTCTTTGTCTGGCTTTTACAACCAGGAAGCAATATTCCCATCTTTAACATTCCAGCATCAGGTACCAGGCAACTAGGGACCTCCCAAATAATTTAGAATCCATCAACATTATTCAAGCCAACCTAGTCTAAGCCATTCACCTTGCACTGCCTTGCCTTCCCTGCAGAAACTCCTATGAAGGATGTGGCCCCTTTGTTCTCTACTCTCAGGGCCTTTCTGACTCTTGTCTGATCCTGATACTTTCCCATGCAATGCATGCTGTTTCCAGGACCTTGAAGTATAATAAACTTTTTTTTTTTTCCTTAGCCTCTCCTGTATCCTCACCTGATTGATCTTCACAAAGAACACAGAACAGGAGATGATTTCAGGAGACCTATTTTGTATTTAGTATGTTTTATTAAATATTTGTTCATTTAAAAGAACATGTTTTCTCTAATATCAATTACAATACTTAATGCAATGTTTAAGGATAATGCTTGGAGATTCTGGTTCAATACCTCTGAGGTATGGCCCAACTACCTTTATAAGTTTAGAATCTCTGATTTTGATGGAGACTGCCCATTATGGACTAAACAGGCCTTTTGGGAGGTAATTGGGTTTAGGTGGAGTCAACAGAGAGGAATCTCCATGATGGGTTTCATGCCCTTGTAAGAGGAAGCAGAGATATCAGAGCTTCCTCTCCTTGAGATGTGAAAATGAACCAAGAAAGTGGCCATCTGCCATCCCAGAAAAAGCATTCTCACCAAGAACTGAATCTGCCAGCAGCTTGATCTTGATCTTCTTATCCTCAGAACTGTGAGAAACAAATCTCTGTTGTTTAAGTCACCCACACTATGGTATTTTGTTATAGCAGCCTCAGCTGAAACACCTCTCTCATTCATTTTCTGAGTCCCTGCTGTTGGATGGGAATCATGCTGGAACTGAGTATCCCAATGTTGATCAGAGACTGATAGAGGATGCATACGTGAAGCTCACAGTGTAGGTGTGGATACTACTCAGTTTATGCCCTGGCAACAAACCAACCTCAAAATACCAAGAGCTTAATTCAGTAAATGCCAACAATTGGTAGGTTGTCCCTGGTACCCAAAGAGAAGGGGCAGAAGCTTTCTGGGGTCTGCTTTTCTTATGACAGATGTCAGGAGTATAAGTAGAAACAGGCAAACACAAGCAAGGCTTTCAGAATCTTTGGCCCATTCTCACCTGGAATAAAAACTAAAGACCTCAGGTTGGCCTACAAGACCCTACATGTTTTGTTCAGCTAACCTCCTGCATGAATTGGGCCCCTCTCTCTTGCTCAGGCTGCTGCAGTTACACTGGCTTTATGCTGTTTTTCAAACATGGCAAACATGCTCATGTTGCTATGACGTGGAAGTGGCTGTTTCTTCTACTAGGAGTGCACATTCATTATTTGCAAAAGTAACTCAACTTGAAAGAAAAATCATCGAGTGTCTTTCATTCAATATTAATTTTCACCTGGTTATTCGACATAATATAGAATAACATTTGTTTTTACCATAGACAGAGGTGACATTATGATTAGTCAACCAATGTTATTTTACCAAATTTAATTTTCCTCATATTCAGAGGTAATTACTTGCACATGGGATTTTCCTGCCCGATACTTAGGATTCCTGAAGAGTGGCAATTGGTTTATTCTGTGCACATCATTTGAATTTCAAATCTAGAAATGTCTTCCTACAAAAATAAAAAATAAAAAACCCTTGCAAAATATAACTGTGGACTACATAATATCTTCTTTATCACAGGGAATAATAGGACAGCTGAAAATTATTTAATCCCAGTGACAAAGATGGGAGAATCACTTTGTGGTTTCTAATTATATCAGCTACAGCAGAAATGTGAATTTTCCCTGAAATATTCTAAATTTTTTAGAGCCTTTGCTTGCCTCTTTCAAACACATTTCCATTATGTTTGAATAGTTAAGCGCAAGTCATTTTGCATTTTATTTTTCATGAAATTTACATGACAATGGCAAAGTAAGACACAACCAGAATAACATAGCCCTGGCCCAAATATCAGTTCATTTTAAAAGTATGAGTTACCTTGTAATTAAAA
Source organism: Marmota flaviventris (assembly GCF_047511675.1). Taxonomy (NCBI): domain Eukaryota; kingdom Metazoa; phylum Chordata; class Mammalia; order Rodentia; family Sciuridae; genus Marmota; species Marmota flaviventris. The sequence goes on from NC_092508.1 coordinate 91,407,687, forward strand.
TAGGCAAAAGCATTGGGCATTAATTTTTCCCCTCAACACTTGCTCTTTGGATTTGGCCAGAAGAGGGCACTGGCAGAAGAAGGCAAGATTTTATTCTCTTTTATTGCTGAGTAATATTCCATTGTGTATATATGCCACATTTTTCTTATCTACTTATCTATTGGTTCCACAGTTTAGCTATTGTGAATTGTGCTGCTATAAACATTGGTGTGGCTGTGTCCCTGTAGTATGCTGTTTTTAAGTCCTTCAGGTATAGACCGAGGAGAGAGATAGCTGGGTCAAATGGTGGTTCCATTCCCAATTTTCCAAGAAATCTCCATACTGCTTTCCATATTTGCTGCACCAATTTGCATGCTCACCAGCAGTGCATGAGTGTACCTTTTTCCCCACATCCTCGCCAACACTTAATGCTGTTTGTCTTCATAATAGCTGCCATTCTGACTGGAGTGAGATGAAATCTTAGAAATGGCAGAGAGTTCTCCACAAAGAGCAAATAAATATATTCTTGGATGGCTTCATCATGTTCATGCATGTAACTGAATAAATTTCTGTAGATAATATTTTATGATTGTTCTGATCATGGAAAACATCTTAAATTTTAATGAAGCATTCAATGAAGTGGTTACCCAAATTTAATATAGAATCAATAAGTTTTAAAATTGAGAACATCTTTGAATTTATAAAATGCATGTGTCCCACCCTAGAACTACTGCCTTATGGAGTATATACTTACTACTCTAACAAATTTGTTTGGAGTTTTGCTTTGAGCAAATATCAAAACAGGAGAAGAGAACAGCTAGCATCTCTAACAAATATTTTAAGTAAAGCTAACATTAAATTTATTTCCCTGTCTCGTACTCCTGAACATTGCTCATACTTTATCGGAACACTGAGGTTCACTAAAAAGCTAGGAATTCAACAGAGGTTGATTTCTTAATAAGTTGGTTGTTTATCTTAAAGTCTATTTGTTTTCACTGCTTTGCAATATATACTAAAATTTGCAGAGAAACCAGGCATTGTTTTTCTAAGTATATAATTTTATGTTGTTTTCAGAACACCTTCTATGAAGGAATCATTTAAACTTTCAGTTTAGTACCAAACAGTTTATTCTCTTTATGTATCAGACATTTTCGGTTTAGTACCAAATAGTTTATTCTCTTTATGCATCAGAAATTTTTTAAAATGTATAGTCCAAAACCCAGAACTCAATCTGATTATTTACTTAGTTGCTCCAATCTCTGCTTTTACATGTTTGGGGATGTTAAGTTGTTTGGAGAATTATGTAGAAAAATCTTTGTTAGTGTTTGGTCTCCATATCCATGAATTCTTTATGGTCTTCAGATTTATTTTATTTTTTTATTAGTTTCTCATGACAATACAATGATCTTGATATATCATACATTTGAATCAAATGGGGTATAATTTCTCATTTTTCCAAGTGTACAGTTTGCAGAATCACATTAGTTATACAGCCACATATATACATACAGCAATACTAGTGTCTATTTTTATTCAGATTTATTACTATTGCAATGATCACAACAATAAAATAAATGAGACAGGGGAAAAAAAAGAAGAAGGCAAGAGGTGAGAAAGCTGTGTGTTCTTCAGGTTACCCCTGCCTGGGCTGCAGTGTAGCAGGCACTGTGCTCTCTGACCTACAGCCACAGCTCTGGTTGGGCAGGCCCTCTTTCATAACTACAGTTATAGTTCTCACAGGCTCTGGCAATCCCTTTCTCACCTTTTTCTGGGGTCTCAAAGTTCTACCTAGATGTCTTATTCCTCTGTGCTTCCCCTTTTCTTGTGCATTCCCTTACCTCTGCCTCCAGCTGTCTCTTCATTAAACTTATCCAGTGGTCCTTGATGATGATGTGATAGGATTTCTGTCCAAGGCCATGGCTTATACTATCATCTATGATGCACTGTGTCCTTTAAAAGTTTTTTCAATAAAAATGGCCAAGATATTAATAAATTATTGTTTTCCAACTATTAAGTCTATTTTAAGTTATGATGATGAGATTCAACTGAACCCAACCTCTCTTTCTAACAGACTTATCCCCCATGTTTTCCTGAGACTGGAGCTGACCTATATGTCTGGCCCTTTGACTTGTTGAACCTGAGGGGACCTGAAATCTCCCAAGAAACTCCACGTAGTTTATCTGCTTGCTTGGATTTTATAGCATTTTGGAATAATCTATTTAGTTAAAATCATTTCAAAGAGGCAAAGGAGTTTTGCTACATTATGATATGAAGTAGACTTGCCAATGGGAAAATTATCATTTATCATTTATCCCTACTATTTTTATTTAAAAAAACATTAATCTCCCTTTCTAGTGGCATAGGCAATATAGGAATATTTTATTATTCATAAGATTTAAATGATATTAAGCTTACAAATGAAAAGTTAAAAATCCTCTTTGTTACCTCCCAATATTACTTACTTCAGTCCCTTGAAAGAACAAACTGTGCTTTGGCAACTGGCTAGGTCTCATTCATCCCCTGCCAAAATGCCTTTGTCCATATACAGGTACTTGTATCCTGTGCATAGCTTATTTTTGTTTCTAACATCATTATTAACATATATTAAATGTATAATTGTGTGTCATATGCATATCATGTAAACCTTAAAAATATCATATGAAAGTATGCCTTCATATGTCTATTGTTTACCATATACAGATATCATTAAAAGGCATATATATGTTTTATGAACATATATAAATGTTTTTTGAGCATCAAAAATTTTCTCTGTGTGACTAATCAAGAAATAATTGTGTTCAAAATGGGTAGTTTTCTTCTAAAACTATTCTTCTAAAACTGTAAAAAAGAATGCATTGTGTTTGTTTATTTTCTGTTGTATAAAAAAATACTGGAGGCTGGATACTTTATAATGAAAAGATACTTATTTGACTCATTATTCTATTGGCTAGATGGTCCAAACAGAGCACCAGCCTGCTGGAGGCATTACAACATGGCAGAGGAACATAAAACAGAAAGGAACCAGCCACATGCAGTAGGACCCAGTATGTGAGTGTGACATTTTTTTTTAATAATGACCTTCCCCCTCTATGAGAACTAACTCACTCTACAAGACTAGCATTAATCCCTCACAAGTGCAATACTCCCAATAACCTAATTAATTTCCATTAGGTCCCACCCCTTAAAGGTCCCAACATCTCACAACATCACCACAGCAGGGACCACGCTTTTAGCAAACAAACCATTAAGATACACTTAAACCATATCCAAACCATAACATACATATTTTGGACCAACTCCATTTTGATTATGATCCAGGATGAATGATTATTAGAAATACTTAAGAATCTGAGTTCCAAAGTGACACAGATCTTAAAAATCATCATTTCAAATGTCTTTATTTTATACTTAAGGAAATAATTATTGCTGAATTATGACAGAATTAGGAGAAAACTTGGGTATTTATACTGTCAAAACCCCATTTCCTATCATAAGGACAACATGGTTTATGTTGTATTTTATGTTTGGGGGTTATCTGCTCAAACTAGTAGTAGAAATCACTCTAATATATAAAGTACACACAGATTTTTCTCAATAAAGCTTGATCTGTTTGGTGTGAATAAAATAACATGTATATATATTGTATGACTTTTTGCTGGTAATAAAACTATATATATATATATATATATATATATATATATATATATATATATATATATTATGATTTTATGTGGAAATTTTATTTAATGCCTATGTAAAAGATGTATCCTTAATACAATGGGCTTTCTGTATACGAATCATCACAATAATCACTTAAAAAATCTGTATATATTCTTTGAACAGTTCATGCTACAGATATTATTCCACCCATGTTACAGCTAGGAACCAAGACTCACAGCAATAACAGATATTTTTAAGTCAAATAGGAAATGGCTGTAATTTTAATCTTCATTCCTAATTCCTTATCTAGATTTTTTATATTACAGATACAAAGTTTTGAGAATTTGAAGGAAATTCACTTTGTAGATTAATAACCTAGAATGAGAGACTTCCAGTAACAAGTGAATACTTCATGGGGATGAACTCTAAGCTTCATTGTACTTCTATAGAATTGTCTGGGCAGAACTTTGATGAGTTCTGTAAGATGTGGTTCCTCTAAGGCACACCTGCTAGGATCATACAATTTATTCCACGGCGTCTCCGGGGCTTTGGAGAGCTAAGTTTCTTTCAAATAAGATAATTGCAAACCTCATTTGAAGGGTGTGAACTCTGCCAGGTATATAATTCAGAATAAAGAGAAAAATGCCTTAAATAAAACCTATCTCCTCCATGGCATTCAAAGATATTTTCCAAAAAACTACTGACAATATTGCAATTTTCAATCCAAAAGCCCTTAGGCTACTAGCATTCATCTAAATACTTTTCTTTTGAACAAACACTATCAACAAAAGACTTCAAAAGTGATGCTTTCTAAGGTCTATTATACTAGTTTTATAAATTCAATATTTTCTGGAATCTGTGAGTAGTAATCAATATTGTTTGTTCTTTGTTATGTGACTTTTTATTGTTTGAATTATCTACTTTCCCCTCCTTCTTTCATATTTTATATTTATTTAAATAAAAATGCATTCATTTATTTGGTCCATTTTTCTTCTGTGGCCTGTAAATTTTTGGTTCCTCATTTATATTTAAGAACAAGTAGCTGAAAAGTTGATTGGAGTTTCAGTTTATATAAAGTGGGATTGTTATTGACTAGAATAATTAAAGGAGAAGTAAACTTATTAGCCAGGAAAGTTCTTTGTGATTGAAACGAATACCTTTAACCCAGGGTGCCAATGCCCGCAGTAATTAAGCTAGCTCAACACATGTTGGATGTAGTGATTTCTGTGTGTCTTAGGAGAAGATAATCAATGTGTTTAAGCTACCATCTAGGAACACCTTGTCTCTCACACCTGTAAACATTATTTGGGGAGCAGCCAGATTGAAGGGATACAATTGTAAAACAAAGACTTTGGTCTAAAATGAGGCCGTGCTATGTTGCTATTATTAAACCAAAAACTTATTTTATTACTGGAAACAAGTCTATCTCTGGTTTGTAATACGTTCAACACTATTCTATTCCTTTCCTTTATTCCATATCAAGCACTTGAATTTGTCCTCGACTCCTCTTGTATTCAGTTTACTAATGTATCTTGGACTTTTCCTTTTTTCCCTTTCCTCTGGAACCACCTTTTGCATGAATTTCTATAAAGTAGTTATAATATATAAGTCATATTTGTCATGAATATGCCCAAACCCCAAGAAAGAATACATTCTGAAGACAGAGTTTAAATCCTGGATTTATCATTTATGTATAGGAAATAAGAATCTTATTCTCTTTAAGCTACTACTTTCTCTTATACAAAGCTGAAATAAATTCCTGTCATATGTAAGTTTGGAAAATATTAAATAAAATAAAGAAGATAAGGCCCTTCAAACAGTGTCTGGCACAGAGTTGATACCCAAGACATGTTAACTATTATTATTTTTGAATTTTATTACCAGTCAATTTTTAAGTATTACATTTAAGCCAACATTCCAAATCCATAAAAATAGGAACTACAGTTATTTAATTCAAGTCTTTTGTGTAGCAAGTCACTTCTAGATTTTTAAAGACAAATAGATGGCTGCCAACATTTTGTTGTTTCTATTTTTAAAAATTTATTTTAACTGGAAAATTATGAATGTGTATATTTATGTATTACAACATGATGTTATGATGTATGAATACAATTTGGAATGATAAATTGAGCTAATTAATATATCCATCAACTCCTATACTTATAAATTTTTGTGATGAGAACATTTAAAATCACTCTTTTAGACATTTTGAAGTATAGAATATATTAACTATAGTCACCATGCTCTCTGACAGCAAAAAACTTATTCTTCCAGTCTAACTGAAACTTTGTACCCTTGAATTCCCCTCCCATTTCCCCCAACCTCAACCATCATTTTATTGTTTCTTGGAGTTTGACTTTTTAAGACTTCAGTTACAAGTCAGATTGTGCAATATTTGTATCTGGCTTGTTTCACTTAGCATGATGTCCTCCACATTTGTCTATGTTGCAGCAATGGCAGGATTTCATTCTTTCTTAAGGCTTAATACTATTCTACTCTGCATATACATCATATTTTCATTCTTCACTCATTCATCAATGAACCTTTAGGTTGCTTCCATACCTTGTATATTGTGAATGATGCTGAAATGAACATGGGAATATAGATGTCTCTTTGAAATAGTGGTTTCATTTCCTTTGGATATATAACCAGAAATGGGATTACTGGATCATTTGGTAATTCCATTTTTTCAGGTTTTTTGGGTGAACCTCCATACAATTTTGAATAATCACCGTACTAACTTATATTCCCACCAACAATGTAAAAGTGTTCCCTTTTCTCAATATCCTTGCCAAAACTGTTAACTTTCATAATAGTCATTGAAACAGGAGTGAGTTGATATCTTATTGTGGCTTTGATTTGCATTTCCTTAATGATTAGAGATATATAAAAAGAAAACCCATTTTCTTAATGATTAGTGATATGACAAAGACTTTAATAAATTACTGACAGTACTGGCAAACAAATTCAATAAAATCGACAGGTGTAAAATTAATACACAAATCAGTAGCATTTCTATACACTAACAATGAATTATTTGAAACAGAAATCAAGAAAACAATCTTGTTTACAATAGCTAAAAAAAATACTTAGGACCAAATTTAACCAAATCAGTGAAAGATTAGAGACTAAAAATATAAAATATTGATAAAAGAAATTGAAGGTGACACAAATACATGGAAAAAACTCAGTTCTAATGCTTTAGAAATAACATTGTTAAAGTAGTCATATTACATAGAGTAACCTGCAGATTCAATGCAACCCCTGTTGAAATCCCAGTGTCATTTTTTAGAGAAGTAGAAAAAAATTCTAAAATTTCTATGGAACAACAAAATACGTCAAAAAGCCAAAGCAATCTTGAATAGAAAGAATTAAGATGGAAGCATCACATTACCTGATTACCAAATATAGTACACATAGTACTAGCATGAAAATAGACACATCTACCAGTGGAACAGAATAGAAAGTATAGAAATAAACCCAGACATTTATGGTCAGTGGATTTTCAACAAGGGTGTCAAGAACACACAATGGGAACTGCACAATTTCTTCAATAAGCAGTTTGGGGAAACTGGATATCCACATGCAGAATAAAATTGAGCCTTCATTTCACACCAGGAATAAAAAATCAACTCAAAATTGACTAGAGACTAAAACATAGGAACTGAAACTATAAAACTACTAGAAGAAAATATGGACACAAAGCTGTTCAATTTTGGTCTGGGCATTTTGGGGGGGAATTGGACTTTTTGGGGGGAATTGACTCCAAAAGTTTAGACAACATAAGCAAAAACAGACAAATGGGATCATACTAAATTTAATGGTTTCTGTACATCAAAGGAAACAACAGAGTGAAGAGACTACCTACAGACTGGGAGAAAACATTCACAAACTATAAATCAGATTCGGGTTTAATATTCAATATATATAAGGAACTCAAATAACTTAATAGCAAGAAATCAACAACCTGAAAAATGGGCAAAGGACCTGAATAGACATTTCTCAAAGGAAGACACACAAATGGTCAGCAGTGCATGAAAAAGTTGGTGTCTCTATTTTTGGCCACTTGTAGCTAACCCATACTCTTAAAATATCACGAATTCCTATAATGACTTTCACATGCCAACCTCATCTGGACAATTCTGATTTTTGCCAATTGCCTGGATAATAAAGTCCAAAGCTTTTGTTTATATTAAAGATGCTTTTTTAAAATTAACTTTTTAAAAATTTTATTTATGAGGTTATGGGGATCAAACCCAGTGCCTCACACATGCTAGGCAAGCACTCTACAACTGAGCCACAACTTTAGCCCCAAAGATGCTTATTTATCTAGTCTCTATCTACTTTTTCTTTTAGACTAATTAATGCTCTATTTTTTCCATATATGAATGAGTTGTTCTTTTCAGCACAAGTTGTTTGATTGTCTATAAGCATACTGTTATATATTCCTGTACCTGTCTTTTTCCTGATGAAATGACCTAAATTTTTTCTTGCATTACCAATTATAACCTCAGTTCCTACTCAAACCCTAAGAATCTGTGGCCACTAGTTTCTGCTTCATTGTTTTTTTTTTCCCCACATTTTTCAAATTTATGGCATGATATCTTGTACTTTTATTAATCTTTTCACTAACAAATTTTTAAACTTAAAGAGTCAAGTACCAGATGTACTTTGCCATTATCAATAAGTAGATGGCAAATAAGGACAGGGAGATTGTTTGTAATGGGATTTTTATAATATCTGCACATTTTGATGCAGCAGATCCACTTGGCAAAATCTAGATGAGAGATAACTTGAAATGCAGAGATAGTGTGAAGTATGCAGATGTTCATGATGAGATTGTTTTTAATTGCAAAAATTTTGAATTATAATGTTCAACTGTAATAAGATGGATAAAAACATCACAGTGCATGCATTTGGTGAAGAACTGCATATTGCTAAAAGTTAGGTTGTAATCAGTTTGAAAAACATTGAAAAATTCTTTTCACCATATTCCTTACAAGTAAGTATATATTCGATATTGGAGTAGGTTAAGCAGTTACACATATTAACTTCTTCCTTCCTGGGCTACCTGATAAAGTTGAAATTTCTCCCATTTTACTATTTTGTCTATTCACAGCACCACATTTGCAAGCCCCTTGTAAAGGTTTGCCAACAATGTTGATGATAATTACCAAGCATATCTGTTAAAAAAATTAGCATAGATCCTCTAGTGCCATTTTGCATTTTGACTTCTTTTCTGGGGCTAGTCTTCATGAATTCATGAAGTAAGTTAGAGCTCTTGTCATTGCCATGGTAGGTGACTTGGAGTCACATGTTCTCATAGGTTCTCTTTTTCCCTGTGGGTTGTCACCCATTTACAAGACAAGTGATGACCATAATGTTTAGCATGTGAACTGTTTGATAATAACCCATATCCATGGTCAATGGAATTCATGCAATTTAAGTGGGCAGTGAAAGCATAGCTGTGCATCATGGGTATATATCTGCCCTAGTGACTGAGGACAAGAAAGTTACTTGTACTGCCTTGTGCCCTTTTGGTCACACTTCACCAGCAAACCAAGAACGATTAGACTCTAATGAGTTAACTTGTGCTTCCATGGATGGCCAACCAAAGTTTTAATGAGGCAGTCCTTAAATACACTGAAAGCAATCTCCTCATGAAATCCCAATACCCAAGATAAGTAGGGTTTCCAACAAGTTATATTAGGAAATCTGTACAGAGTTCTTAATGAAGTGGCAAAGATAATTACAGATTCTAATTAACTACTTAATTGCTATGAATTAGAAAATCTCCCAGCTTGGATAGCTTTTATTCAGTTTTGTTGCTGAAAAAAATATATCTCGTCAACTATTTATTATTAGTCTCTCATTGTAATTAACCATTTCCTCATACCGCTGTCCTCACCTAAAAAAAAATTAAAAAAACATTTAATCATTATTAACTTGTTAACTTGTATTTTTTTTATTTATTTTTTTTTTAGTTGTCAATGGACCTTTATTTTATTTATGTATATGTGGTGCAGAGAATCAAAACCAGGGCCTCACACATGCTAGGCAAGCACTCTACCAGTGAGCTACAACCCTAGCCTTTAACTTTTATTTTTAATCATTCAAAAAAACCGAATGACTTAACAGGCAAGAAGCTAGTCAGTTTAAAACTGGGTCCATGTGATTTCAGAACATTGAGTCAACGTGACCTTGAGACAAATGCAACTTGTTTCTTTAACAGATGGGCAACTATATCAAATTCCATTACTAGGAAAGGGAACATATTACTTAATATTTTATGATACATTCTGGGACTTGTTATCAGTTAATATATTTCTACTCATCATCTTCTCCTCATTACAGGAAAAACAAGTATACTGTGATGGGATGATTGAGTTTCACTGCTAGTCTAGGCCAATGAAGGGGAAAACACTGAGAGTTGACTTCAAAACAATCCTGTGCCATGGGGGGAAGGATGGGTTGGGCTACCAATGAGGAGCCAGCACTAAAGAAGCAGGAAGTACTGGTGCACAGGGTGACTATAGATAACAATAAAATATTGTACAGTCCTTTTTTTTTTTTTTTTTTTTTTTTGACATAGGAATTGAAACCAGGCACTTAACAACTGAGCCACATCCTAGCTCTTTTCATTTTTGATTCTGAGACAGGGTCTTGCTAAATTGTTTCTGGCTTTGCCAAACTGCTAAATCTGTTCTCAAAGTTGGAATCCTTCTGTTTCAGTCTCCTGAGCCTCTGGGATTATAGGCACGAGCCAAAGCAACCAGCTATACTATACATTTAAAAAAGCTAGAGGAAAGAAATAATAGGTGTTTGAAGAGAGATGTTTACTCCGATTTAAACATTATACTACAATGTTTACATTTCTTGAAACATAACATGGGTCTCCCTAAATACGTTCAATTTTTATATTTTTTATGTGTCTGTTAAAAAACAAATTTAAGCAGAATGCTCCTTTTGGCTTACTGCATTTATTCACAGAAGCTTATCACAAAACCCCATTGATCCCTTTCCCCTGATTGTAGAAATTTAAAAAAGAATCATAGAGTAGAAAGACAATTTTAATTTAATGGATTGACAACCAAGAAATTTTTTCATAATGAATATGTAACATGTGGTAGAAATTATCACACAAGTCATTCTTTCTTGATCTCATGAATGGGATCAAAGAGAACAGGGTCTTAATCCTTACTTTCTCCTGTTGGTTATACCTTAGAACTATTACAGCCATTTACTCACCTATCCACTTATTATTTTATTAAATAAATCTTTTATCACCTGGATATTTTAATCCCAAACAAAGGGCAAATGTTAGTTCCTGATCCATTAAGAATGTTCTTAATTATCTCCATTCCTTGAGCCATCCAAATCTGGCCCCCCTCTGGGGGGTTCTAACTGGGAGGGTTTGGTGGCAACCAAAATCTAGAGAGAAGACTGTGTCTGAGAAAGACTGAGCATTTGAATAAGAAATAAAAGGCTACTAAATCTGTTTAATATTAAACAATTTAATTAATTTGCTTATATATATTGGGTTCTTTATTCACAAGTACCAGTGGAAATCATAGGAGCTAGATATGCAAGGAGATTAATACTACTCTTTACCCTCTATGTGAACTTGGGTGTTGTCATTTGACTTCTTTAGGCTTCTGCTTCATTGACTACTAATTCTATACACCTTATAGTGGGATTGAATACTTTAAATAAATAATGCATGTGTATGTTTCTTAGTAGCATGCTTTTCATTTATTAATACCTGTCATAAATTATCAACTAAATAGACAAATACCATCAACTAGTCCAATACATGTCAAGTTCTGAGATGAACTAGCTGCTTCTTTCTGAAAGCTAACGTCAAGATAACTTCAGATTTTAAAATGTTCCCAGTGAGGCAGAGAGGAACAGACTGTGTTGGATTCCTGAGTGTATTGTTTGTAGAATTCCTCTGGTAGGGTTTACTAACTCCCCACATCTGCTGGAACGTGGCCCTAGCCTCAGCCTAACTGGATTGGACTCACAGTCTTGTCAAACTGAATCAGCTTTGTGTCTGTGGCATTTACATCAAACTGAGTGTTGGAATTTTCAAATATCAGGCTCCATGGCTTTCTCTGGAAGAGGTGCTTGACATATTCACAACTGTGCCACAAAATGCTCTTTCCAAAGTACAATTGTCCACACCTCTGCAATGCCCTCATTACCTAAGCCAGGGCCACCTCCCTCCAACTCCTCTCAGCCTCAGCCCGGTAAACACAGGAGGCAGGGTGGGTTTGTCACTATACCTTTAACTCCTCTTACCAAAGTCCCCAGTGTTTGATGAACAAGTTCCCACAACCTGAGAACTGTGTGACAAGAGTTTTAGGTTTTCTAGTCTTCATCTAGGTCTCCATCTCCTGATGTTTACAAAGATCAGGAGCAGAGCTGAGGCTACAGCCAAAACACAGTGGCCCTTCTTAATATTACCACCTATAAGTGTGAGGGGTGGCAAAAATCCAGAAAGAAATGGTCATGCCCTTATCTCCCTATTTATTCCAGTGAAGTTTCATTGGCCTGGTGGGAAGTGTTCAGATGTCTGATTCTGTTGGGGGAATCAAAAAAGACCATAGGGATAAAAGTAAAACTTTGGCTTTTGGTGTCTTTTTAAAAAATTTTATTGTGCAAAACAGCATCTTACTCCTTAGTTTCTATATTCAGGGAATTCATGCTTTACGACTTTTGAATATTATAAAAAACCTGAAAATAAAATATGCATTCAAAACGTATTTGATACTACAAATTCATAAAACTTTGCAATAGTTATAAAAATTACTTCTAAGGATAAAGAAATTGAATTTAGCCAGGCATGGTGGCACATGCCTATAATGCTAGGGGCTCAGGAGGCTGAGGCAGGAGAATTGCAAGTTCAAAGCCACCCTCAGGAACAATGAGGCACTAAAGCAACTCAGTGAGACCCTGTCTCTAAATAAAATACAAAATAAGGCTGGGATGTGGCTCAGTGGTCAAGAGTCCCTGAGTTCAATCCCTCATACAAAAAATAAATAAATAAAAGAAAAAAACTGAACTTAGAAATGCTGAGTAATAATTCAGATTCTCCCATCTTGAGATGAATCTGAGATTTAAATTTAATACCATTGGAATCTATGCACCTGCCTACAAAATGTGGCTTCCAAAAAAACGAAGGTAGCACCTGGCGGTGTGTCCTCATGTTTATGAAGTGCTGTGCAGAATGTGATGATGGGAAGGACGAGGGAGAGTTAAGAAAGCGCTTGGGACAGAGACTGGCTCTCACAGGCTGCCATCACCCTAGGCCAGAATATTCCAGCGTATATTTTTCTTCTCTTGGATGTTGAGGAAGTAAAATAAAGTCCCACCCTGTCACCAAAATCCAAGCCTTTATTTCTACACCTGGTGCATAAGTTATATCATATTTGGCAAAGGGGAATTAAGGTAGCAAATGAAACTAAGGTTACTAATCAGCTTCCCTGAATATAAGACTATTGCATATTATTTTGAATTATTGAAGTGAAAACAATGTAATTATAGGGTCCTTCAAAGTGGAAGGAGACCCAAAAGAGAATGAACCATCAGGACAGCAGTGTGAAGAGAACTGACTGGTTTTGAAGATGGAAGAAGCCCATGCTATCTGTCATGCAGGTGGCCTTGGAGGCTGGAAAAGCAAGAGGATAGATTTTGCCCTAGAGCCTCCAGAAGAATCAGCATGCTGATATCTTGGCTTTTTAGCCAGTGAGACCCATTTTAAACTTCTGACCTCCCAAACAGTAACAGTGTGCAAGTATATTGTTTAAAGCCATGATGTTTGTGGTGATTTTTTATGGCAGCAATGAGAATTGGGCTGAGAATGTGTAGTTTATAATGGGGTGATCAGATCTGCCACTTCCCTCTTCACACTTACACAGAGGCTTTCCGTGTTATATTGGTCTCATCCTGGCAGCTAATGCAAATCCAAGTGCCCTAAGCACCATGAGTACTGGTGTTATCTCCATCATGGCTTAGTATATATCTTCAATGGAAATAAATTGTGTCATGAGGTATAAAAAATGTTCCAAAGCAAATCTATCAATTGTTGTTGTCTAAACTGTTCCTTAAAATTTTTTTCCCCTTTGGTCAAATTAGAAGATTCCAAAAGGGGCAATGTTTCATAGGGAAGTAACTGGTGGAAGATGTGTATTTGCTTGTGATTTTTAACTACTCTACATTTGTAATCATTTTCCTAGTGGTAAAGGTGGGCCTGACCTTTTCACTCCTCTGCTATACGGAAGATGGCTGGATAGGTACACATTTGTAGAAGAGGTGAACAAGAGGAGCGTGCATGTGTGTGCAGAGGCAGAGGTGGGAAGTGGACGTGGATTTTGAATTTTGATAGGGTCACATCTGAAAAGGGGAATTTTAATGCCAATTAGGTACCAATACCAAAACATGAAAAAATCAGAAATGTTATCTTCTGCCATCAAGTATTTCCCCACTGGATGGCAGTATAGTGTAAGTAGAAAGAAAATCTATTCCTCAGCCTCAAGCTTCTCTTGCTGGTGGTAAAGGACACTTCAGAGTTGTTTCAGGAGGAAAATCTATCATGTCAAGCTCGTCAATGAGGAGAGATGGGTTTGCTCTAGACTAATGATGGGTGGTGGAGTCCTAGGAAGAGCATGCACCCATGTGTCTCAGCTCCTGTAATGCCCAGCTGTGGGATCCTGGCAAGTTACTTGATGTCTGGAGGACTCAGTTTCCACAATTGTATAGTGGGTATGAACATTGATATCTTTATTGCAGTGTTAATATGAAGATAAAATGAAGTAATATAATTAAAAAACTTTCAACTTAATAGGATATCAGTCGCTAATAGTTCTTTCTATTCCCTGCCCAGGGGAAAAATAAATAGAATTTAAGTTTTGGACCTTAAATTTGTTTAATCTCTAGGAATTAGTGTGACAAAATGAAGGGTTTTGAAAAGTAATGAGAGTTGATTTATTCTTTACTCTGCTTTCAGTTTTGCTAAAACTTTCCAAAAAGTATTACCAGGACCTTCTCTGCGTGCTCTCAAATATGAATGTTCTCTTCCACATCTCTCCAGAACAACTGAAGTTCGTTTCCCGTGAGAACGACTGTCAACTTTCCCAGCAATCTGCCATTCTAGACTAATACCCATGGCCTTGTTGAAGGAGGAGGTCACAATGGGGACTTGATACTGTTGTGAATCGATTAGTGACCCCCTGCAAAAAAAAAAAAAAAAAAGAAATATATGATCACCCAGGACCTGTGAATGTGATCTTATTTGAATAAAAAGATCCTTGCTGATGTAATTAAGCTAAGGATCCCCAGCTGAGATCATCCTAGATTGTCCAAGTAGGCCTTAAACCCAGAGACAGGTACCCTTACGAAGGAAGAGGGAGATGTGAGACAGAAAAAAAAAGATCATGAAGATGGAGGCAGAGGCAAGAGTGATGCAGTCATAAACCAGGGAATTCCTAGAGCCATCAGCTGCAAGTGGCAGGGGAGAATGCTTCTATAGAATGTCGGAGGAAGTGTCTGCCCACACCTTAACTTCACACTTCCAGTCTTTACAACCCATCAGTGAATAGATTTTTGCTCTCTTAAACTACCATGTTTGTGGCCATTTGTTATAGCAACCCTAGGAAAATGATACAGATTTATAGCAAGAAAGTCCCTATCCTCCAAATATATTTGATGGTAGAAATTCCATCATTAGTAAATACATTCCTTTGTTTAAATGCCAATTCTTTTAAAGTAAACTACACACGTACCTTGGAAAACAGGTTGTCATTTAAAGAATGAACATTTTACATTTTATGCTATGGGAGTGGATGTCCTGGATTTGCAGGAAAGCACTGGATACTTGGAAGAGAGTGATTCTAAAAAAAGTGCAGAGAACTGGCTC